>NC_057733.1:12751919-12753365 GCF_004010195.1 Chiloscyllium plagiosum
CCCCCCCCCTCCTCTAGCTTATCTCTCCACGCTTCAGGCTCTCTGCCTTTATTCCTGATGAAGGGCTTTTGCCCGAAACGTCGATTTTGCCTGTCCTCGGATGCTGCCTGAATTGCTGTGCTCTTCCAGCACCACTGATCCAGAATCTGGTTTCCAGCATCTGCAGTCATTGTTTTTACCTCGTTTCGGGTCCAATGACAGGTCGGGCTTGCTGAATGTTTCCAGCAATTCTGATTTTGTGTCTGACTTCCAGCATCCGCAGTTCTTTGTTAAATGGTCAGTTTATCCTGTTTCACTACAAACAGAGCTCCCCCATTCCCAATAAGTTGAATTTGATCTTTCAATATATGTAGATCAATTTCTGGTCATTCACGGTGGTTCATCAATAAATCTACATTTGTACGTGCACATTCTCTCCAAATCTGCTGGAAGAATCCGGAATAACTTTCCAGCTAAAAGGAGTTACCACATTTTCTACCAGATGATGACACACTGTATTAGGTCCATCGCATAGCTTCCTGCATGGAGTGCGGTTGACAGAATTGGACCAAGCTTATGCTGAACCGGTCATTTCTAACTGGTTAACCTACGTTTTATACTCTAGTTTCGATTTATAAAGTAGAGGCGACCAGCCTTATTAGCTTGTTCTTCCACCTTGATACGTCTCTGTATGACAAATCCCGAGTCTCCTTACTCCTGCATCCTTTTTATAATCTCCACAAATGACATTAATAATTGAATTAACGCGCTTATTTATTAGACGTAACTTCTTTGCCTTTAGACCTACTCTGGGCTGTTCTGTGTCACGGTGAACCCCTACAAGTGGTTGCCCGTGTACAACCCCGAAGTAGTGACCGGTTACAGGGGCAAGAAGCGTCAAGAAGCTCCTCCCCACATCTTCTCCATCTCTGATAACGCCTATCAGTTCATGTTGACTGGTGAGTATTGGAGCGGGTTTTTGATCAGCGCGGAATTTTTAAAAAATCTCTTTGCACTCAGAATCAGGACTACATTTCTATCTGTTGTGTGAACTTTGAGCACTCATCTTGAATTTATTCTTCTTCACAGATCGCGAAAACCAGTCGATCCTGATCACGTAAGTTACTGTTCTAATATAATCCCGCAGAGATCGGGAGTTAGGGAACAGAACATTGACTCTTTTAATCTATAATTAGTCTATTCTAATCGCTTTATTGGTCCAGCACTTGTTAATTTCCTCATTTTCTATCTCCCTCCTGTCCAGCGGAGAATCTGGTGCCGGAAAGACCGTGAACACGAAACGTGTCATCCAGTACTTTGCCTCAGTTGCAGCTGCAGGTGATGCGAGCAAGAAGAAAGAAGCTCAGAAATCTGGGAAGGTAAATACAACATTGATATAGTTGACTATGACTTGGTGTTTGGCTGTAACTCTTTGCTTGACGCGTTAAATGCTCCGAACTGTGTTAA
>NC_057733.1:12753865-12961591 GCF_004010195.1 Chiloscyllium plagiosum
TAAATGTTATCAGCACAAAGAGAACACACTAAATGATCTAATTGACATCTATAGAGAGTAATTTATAATTGATCTTTCCAAACCATAGTTTGCTTTATATTAGAGCAGATAAACCAATGGATTCTTTTATGACCAATTTGTATAACATTGAACCAGGGAAATGGATGACTAATTTTGTATTACGTAATGCACTTTAAAATTCAAGAATTCCTATTTAAATTATTGCATATCGACATTCAGGAGCTAACTTTAGTGTGCGACTATGTCTCACAGAAGCACTGAATTGTAAGATGCTGCACAGAAGGAAACCATTTGGAAATTATACAATTCCAATTCTCTCGTGATCTAGCAATATGTCTATGTCTAAGGAGAACTGAAAGGCTATTGCTAGTGCTTCCATAATTTCAATATTTATTCCTCTTAGTATTTTTAAATGCATTTGATGTGGTGCTAAAGTTATCAACTTTAAGTGCAGCCAGCTATTTTTTAGATTTTTGATCATTAAATAATACACATAAAGGTGTTGAGGTTTGGAATTGGTGCTTGATTGATGGTTAAATTTAAATCTGAGATCAACAGATGTTTGTGAACCAAAGATTTAAAAGGATACGTGGAAAGGTGGATATGTGCATCAGATCACAGATCAATCATAATCTCACTGAATGGAAACTGAATGCAGGGGCTAAATAGACTACTCCCATTCCTATGTCTCCACATTCCAACAGGCTATAAAGATATATTAATATAACACAAAAGTAACCATAGAAAATGTAAGCAGTTTTAATGGCAATAATGTGTGAAATATTGAAAATGTGCCCTAATAGGCCTCCCTCGAACACGAAGAGAGCAAGCTCCTCCGTATTCAGCTAGAAATGAATCAAATAAAGTCTGAAATTGACAGGAAGATTGCAGAGAAAGATGAGGAGATTGATCAGCTGAAGAGGAACCACCAAAGAGTTGTAGAAACAATGCAGAGTGCCTTGGATGCCGAAATCAGGAGCAGAAATGATGCTTTAAGAATCAAAAAGAAAATGGAAGGTGATCTGAATGAAATGGAGATTCAGTTGGGACATGCAAACCGTCAAGCCTCAGAAGCTCAGAAACACCTCAGAAATGTGCAAGGACAATTAAAGGTCTGTTTAAATTCTTAGTTATTTTTGATCCATGGTTTAATTTTAACCTACTTCCAAATATTGTGCAATTTTATTAATTAAGCACTTCTTTATTTTGCCTATGACACAAGTTAATAGAAACATAAAGGAATTATCATTTGTCTGCAGTTTTAGAACATTCAAACTTTTACTTGAAAAATATGCTTCTCAGTTATGTTATAATAATTTGTTTTGATTTTCTACAATGTCTGCTTACAAAGACCTCTACATTCTAAACAGGATACCCAGTTACACTTAGATGAGGCTTGCAGAGCTCAGGAAGACTTGAAGGAGCAATTGGCAATGGTTGAACGCAGAAGTAGCCTGCAGCAGGCTGAGATTGAAGAAATCAGAGCAGCCCTGGAGCAGACAGATCGATCTCGCAAAATTGCTGAACAAGAGCTTGTTGATGTCACAGAGAGAGTACAGCTACTGCACTCTCAGGTCAGTCCACACACTAATCTCACGTTTGAATACAGGGAGGGTGTAGCTGAGGCCTCTGAGAAGGCTGAGTAAGCTGGTAGGGCCTCGGCAAAGTGACACTCTTGAAATTAATGGCAGGATCTCATTAAAAGTTTTAGTTTAACTTCCCAAACTGGAACCTAAACAATTGGTTAGCCTGGCTAGGTAGTGAGAAGGCAAATCAGTGACAGGAGGTGTCGGTGTGTGCTATCTTTTAAATGATTAATTTCTAAAATCTGGAAAATGCAAGCAGCCATAGTAAATTTTAAATTTTACCCCTGGTTTCTCAACTTGAAGATTAATATCAGGCAGTAGCCTTTCTTTTTTGCAGTTCACCAATCCTGTCACACCTTTTCACAAATTAACTTTTCCTGTAGAACACAAGTCTCATTAATACCAAGAAGAAGCTGGATGCTGACCTGAATCATCTCCAATCTGAAATGGAAGAGACAATTCAGGAATCCAGGAATGCTGAAGAGAAAGCAAAGAAGGCTATCACAGATGTAAGCCAGAAGTTAACAGTTTGTTTATATTTTTACAAATATTGGTTAAGGAATGGAATTGCTTAGTTGATGCCCTTTCAAGTTTGAGCAGAAATAATAATTTGCTCCATTGCCTCACATTAACAAGGCTGCCATGATGGCTGAAGAGCTGAAGAAGGAACAGGACACCAGCGCTCACCTTGAACGAATGAAGAAGAACCTTGAGCAGACAGTGAAAGATCTACAGCATCGTCTGGAAGAGGCTGAGCAGCTGGCAATGAAGGGAGGAAAGAAACAGCTCCAGAAACTGGAAGCTAGGGTAAGTACTGTATGCTGTATGCTTACTTTTGCAAATATGTTGTGGCTTTGGCAATGAAATAATAATCATAGCAATTTAGAGGCAGTGTGTTTCTGGCACAAATCTAAAACAATTAATGTTATCTGGATTAGGTGCGTGAACTGGAAAATGAACTGGAAGCTGAGCAGAAACGAGGTGCTGATGCTATTAAAGGTGTTCGCAAATATGAAAGAAGAGTGAAGGAACTGACCTATCAGGTATTTATAAGCTCATTACTTGGTGTGACACATCATTTTTTAACTTCCTATTTTAAAAACAATTCAATCTAAATGTTGCTTTTTTTTGTTTTCAGTCTGAGGAAGACAGGAAGAATATTCTGAGACTGCAAGACTTAGTTGACAAACTGCAGATGAAGGTTAAGGCCTACAAGAGGCAATGTGAGGAGACTGTAAGTATCTGAGAAATATAGTTCCATTTATCCAACAAAATGTTTTAACAAAATGTTTTTATAAAGGCATAATTATGTTTAAATATTTGAGTTTATGCTCTGAAAAGAACATCAAATATTTATGACATTGAAGGAATGTCAGGGACATCAGAACTCTGTCTATGCACAAAATATAATAGGTAAGTTCATTCATCAGGTCATCGCCTTTCATCACTTACATATCCAAACTTGTTCAATAAGAACATATTCGGCTTTGTAAATTCATGACTTATACTCTAAATCCAAAATCATTGCTTTCTTTATTAACCAAATTCTGAAATGCACAAAACATTCTGGAAATATGGACCTCAAAATTTGCATGGAAGTTATTTGCATGACAAATGCACTGTCAGTAATTAGAATTAGAATACCTACAGTGTGGAATCAGGTCCTTCGGTTTAACAAGTCTTCACCAACCCTCGAAGAATAATCCATTCCCCTATCCTATATTTACCCCTGACTAATAACCTACACTATGGGCAATTTAGCACAGCCAATTCACCCAACCTGCACATTTTTTTGAATTGTGGGAGGATACCGGAACATCCAGAGGAAATCCACACAGACAACGGGAGAATGTGCAAATTCCACACAGACATTCACCCAAGGCTGGAATCAAACACACGTCCCTGGCTCTGTGAGGCAGCAGTGCTAACCACTGAGCCACTGTGCCACCCAATGATTCCAATGATTTGGTTTTACTCAAACACTTTGAGACACATCTCAGAATGGTATGAGTTCTGCAGAAGGGCACCAGACTTGGAACGTTAACTCTACTTTCTCTCCACAAGTGATGCCAGACTTGCTGAGTTTTTCTCACAATTTCTGTTTTGTTTCAGAATTGTATACGTTTTTTGTTAATAACATTAGATTTTGTTTTGAATCCTTTTTACAACAAAATTGCCATTGCGCTTTGCATATTGCAATAAAGTACTCTGGAACGATGTAATTATGTTTAATCTGCTTTATATTAATTTTTGGTGATAACACACTTCAGCAAATTGCGATAAGAAGATTCCTTGAATGTGACATTCAGAACAGGAACCGCATTTGAGAGCACATCTGTTATATTTCATCTTCAAACTTCGACAGACAAGGAAATCTTTGGTTTACCTAGCATATTTTGTTTTTGTTTTCCTTGGAATTAACATTTTAAAAGATTTTCATATAGTTCCCAAAATCTTTAATATAATCTTCATCCAAAGTATTTTCAAAAATTTCACAAAACACATGGAGTCTTAGCTACTTTTCTATGGGATAGCACCATATAACATCTTCAAGCATCTTCCTCAGTAGGTTCAGGTTATAAGGTATCAAGCACAAATGTGATGTTATAATTTGCTGATTCATATCTCACTCTTTTGAATATCAGAATAGCATTTTCTATAAACCAGTCTCCACTAGTAACTTTTATGGAACTTGTGAAAATATTTACAAAGTTTCACATACTCATACTCTTACTGTATTAAATTATATATAGTGGCCAGCATCCATATATGGACATTTTTGTGCAGAAATCATACCAATTGCGCCTGTTTTTCTTTAGATCTATGTCACTTTGTTATGTACTAGCTCAGAAGATTCACAAAGTAACATAGCAGTCAGAAAGTGAAAATGTTCACTTTTTTCAACTGCATGTAAACTAAAGTCTCAAATATAAAAGATAATAGTTAAACACACTTCACAAAACAATAAATTGCCAGTGAGCAGAAGCTTTCATCCAATTTAGGTTGGTTTCAAATTCTGATTCCAGATGTAAATGAACTGTGCTAAAATACACCAGAGACCAATATCCTCTCACAAAGGATAATAATTTCAATAGCCTGTGAATGTTTAGACTTGAGACATCAAATGTGTGGATCATGGCATGAGAACTAATAGTCACTTCTCCAAATACATAATACATTCTGTCAAAACATTTGTGAATGATTTGCACTTTTATAGTCCTTTTAATCAATTACCCTGTACATTCTCCTATTCTCACCATTCTGATAGTAATCTGATCTTTTCTCTTACTTAATTCCCTTTAGGAGGAGCAGGCCAACATTCATCTGTCCAAGTTCAGAAAGGTGCAGCACGAACTTGAGGAAGCTGAGGAACGTGCTGACATTGCAGAGTCTCAAGTCAACAAACTTAGAAGTAAAAGCCGTGACATAAGTTTGAAGGTACAGTAAATGTAACCACTTAAAAGTGCAAAGCAATTGGCCTTAAGTGACATTAATAACAAAAAGCATTGGCAAGGATTTATGTTATTCATCATAATATAAGCAATATCTTTAAAACAGTCTCTTCTTTGTATTGATTAAAGCATTTCCACTTTCTTTTTACCTATTAGGTCTCTGCAGAAGAGTAGATGACAATCTGAAATGGTCCAAAGAAGAAATCCACAAAATGTGCATTTCTTTGTAACATAGTTTTATAAATGTAGTTCTATCACTAGAAATAAAAGTGCAAGTTGGACATATCTTCCTTTGTGTCATCCTGTGTTTGTTAGTTGGACAGATAATCATCGCACAAGAAAAGTGCTGCACAGAGAGCCTTCAGTGAAATGACATTGTCATCAAAGATTTCATGTGACTACAGAATGGAGAAACTAATAGAATGGTACCAGCTGAGATTCTGCCATATCTTTATTCTTTATTGAAATTAGAAGGTAGAAATTTTCTGATCCCATATGCACCTTTATCAGGAGACATTAAGGTCAGCCTCATGCCTCAGTGGCATTGTTTACATGAGGAGTCAATACTCAGATTGCCTCAAGAGGCAACCTGGATATTTCGGCATTCCTGAAGAAGGGCTTATGCCCGAAACGTCGATTCTCCTGTTCCTTGGATGCTGCCTGACCTGCTGCGCTTTTCCAGCAACACATTTTCAGCTCTGATCTCCAGCATCTGCAGTCCTCACTTTCTCCTCCTATTTGATGAACCCCACTTCTGGGATATTTCTGATGAATACCACTTCTGAGTATTTGTTGATCCCATTTGCTAGGTCACTGAATTCACCAGCAGAGCAGCTGAAAATCTTTCTCAGTCGTGCAATAGTGGGTAATAATAGAACTCTCAGGACAACCATGGAGTCATAGACACATAGAGCTACACAGCATGGAAACAGACACTTCAGTCCAACTTGTCCATGCTGACCAGATATCCTAACTATTTGTCTTGTTTGCCAGCATTTGGCCCATATCCTCTAAATGCTTCCTATTCATATACCCATCCAGATGCCTTTTAGATGTTGTAATTGAACCAGCCTCTACCACTTCCTCTGGCAACTCAGATCACACACACATCACCATCTGTTTGAAAAAGTTGCCCCTTAGGTCTCTTTTAAATCTTACTCCCACCACCCTTAAAACCATGCCGTCTGGTTTTGGATTCCACCACATGGGGAACAGACCTTGTCTATTCACCCTATTCATGCCCCTCATGACTTTATAAACTTCTGTAGGTCAGCCTCCAACACTCCAGGGAAAGAAATCGTAGTCTACTCAGCCTCTCCCTGTAGTTCAAACCCTCCAACCCTGGCAACATCCTTGTATATCTTTTCTGAACCCTTTCAAGTTTCACAATATCTTTCCTATAGCAGGGAGACCAGAACTGCGTGCAGTTTTCCAAAAGTGGCCTAAGCAATATCCTGAACAGCGGCAACATGACTTCCCGACTCCTATACTCAGTGCACTGACTAATAAAGGCAAGCATATGAAATGCTTAATTCTCCTATCTACCTGGGACTTCACTTTCAAGGAACTCTGCACTCTAAGGTGTCTTTGTTCAGCAATACTACCCAGGACCTTACCACTAAGTGTATAAGTTCTGCCCTGATTTGCCTTTCTAAAATATTTATCTCAATTAAACACCATCTGCATTCTTCGGCCCATTGACCCATCTGATCAAGATCCCATTAGACTCTGAGGTAACTATCTTCACTGTCCACTACACCTCCAATTTTGGCTTAATCTGCAAATTTACTAACCGTACCTCCTGCTCCTCCTGACTTTTCAGGGAGTCATTTTTTAAAACATTATATAAAAACACCTTTCATCATTGGCTGCCTACCTAGACTGCAGTGACAATGAAAGAATCCTGACTAGAACAGGCCTTGTGTTTGACATTAAGATTAAAAAAACAAGAAAAATCAAATGTGAAATTTGAAGAGGGCTAACCTCAGTAACTGAGGTGGACTGAAAACAAAGATTGGGGGGTAAAATAATATATAAAGCAACAAAACGTTGCTAACTGATGATCTAGCTTAATTAAGCACCAGCCACATTTAAAAGAGGGGAAAAAGAATGACATGGAAGTCCGAGTTCCACAATTTGAAGACATTGAGATAAATGGGAAACAGCTGAAGATAATAAATGTCAGGTTTATCATATCATAGAGATCCACGCAGATTACACAAAGTGCAGATGAAAACTGAGAAAACAAATAAAAGGAACAAAAAGATTGCATGAAAAAAAATTAGACCTCTTCCTTCTATAAATGTATGCAATAGAAGTTTCTTTCACTCTTCCACGAGGAAGTGAGACTGATTAATAGATCTTTTCAGAGATCTGACAATGGTATTATATCTGATCAACTTCCTTTTGTGCAATGTGGTTCCATGACTCTTTGATTAGTTACATTAAACCCTTACGTCAGATTTGGAATAATGTGTTCTGGTCTCCAAAGAATGACATAGAAACGCTGGAATACTTTTTTAGAAAATGGAAACAAAACTTTGGCTTTTTATCTAACAAAGAGAAAACTAATGGGTAGCCTAACAATCCTCTTTAGAATTAAGAAGCAGTCGGATAAGGCAGATCAGATGTGTGCATTCACTTATGATACAGATCAAAGTTAGGAGTCATAATAGAAGGCAGTCATCAATGAGTCCAATAAGGAAAGCTGAATAGCCTTCTTTAGAAAAAGATGGTAAGAAAATGAAACTCACCATGATAGGGAGTAGAAAGTGAGGTCTGCAGATGCTGGAGATCAGAGCTGGAAATGTGTTGCTGGAAAAGCGCAGCAGGTCAGGCAGCATCCAAGGAGCAGGAGAATCGACGTTTCGGGCATAAGCCCTTCTTCAGGAATCATAGGGAGTACCAAAAGTTAAATAGCACATACACATAAGAGGAAACCAGCTAAACAGATGAGGGGGACATTAATAGAATGTTAAAAAGAATCAGGAGAAAAAGGACAGGATGTTATGTGAGTAAATTCAGATCGATTTGGCCAAATTATCCACTTCTGAGTTTTACATTGTGTACAATTCTCCATAAATTCTTTGAAATTTGCATCACAGGTACATAGGATGGTTAAGAAGTTTTCGACCTACGGGGCAACTTTTTCACACAGAGGGTGGTACGTGTATGGAATGAGCTGCCAGAGGAACTAGTGGAGGCTGGTACAATTGCAACATTTAAGATGGGTATATGAATAGAAAGGGTTTGGACGGATATGGGCCGGGTGCTGGCACGTGGGAATAGATTGGGTTGGGATATCTTGTCGGTTTGGAGGGTTGGACCGAAGGGTCTGTTTCTATGCTGTACATCTCTATCACTCTATAACACGCTTGCCTTCATTGCTCAGGTCATTGGGTATCAGAGTTGAGACGTCCTGTTGAGGTTGTACAGGATTTTGGTGGGGCCTCTTCTCTGTGCTGTTCTGATTACCCTGCTATAGGAAGGATATTATTAAATTGGACAGGGTTCAGAAAGGATTTACCAGGATGTTACTGGGAATGGAGGATTTGAATTATAAAAACAGACGTTTTCCCACTAGAATGTAGGAAGTTGGGGAGTGATCTAATAAGAGGTTTATAAAATCATGAGGAGAATAACAAGAGTCTTTTTCCAAGGATGGAGGAGTTCAAAACTAGGGAACATATTTTTAAAATGAGAGGAGAAAGTTATAAAAAGGACATGGGGGAAAGCTTTTACATAGGGATTGATTTGTGTGTGGAATGAACTATCAGAGGAAGTGGTAGATGCAGGTAGAGTCACATTTAAAAGTACATGAATATGAAAGATTTGGAGGAATATGGGCCAAGTGAAAGCATTTGGGACTAGTTTAGTTTAGGAACATGGTCAGTGTTGACCAGATGGACCAAAGAATCTGGTTCCACGTTGTATGACTCAATGATTCGAAATGTTCTTTCTGCTAACTTATTTCCAGCTCAATTTTCTACGGTGCAGTATTTGCATGCTATTTATTGCACACCCATTAACATCCACTGTGCCAAAGATTCTTGCCTCATTATGAGCCATTTATCGAGAGACATTTTGATTGTAGTAGTTTGTTATTGTCATCCACTCTTGGTAACACAACAAGGAAGCAGGCTCAAAGATGACCTGTGCCAAAATGGGAATCAAATTTATACAGTTTGTATTTTTTGTACAAAATGCTAGCTATCTACCTAAAACTGACTTATTTTAAACACGCTAGCAGTATATAATGATGCGATAATTTTCTCAGTTTGAAAAATTGAACAGAAGTAACTTCTGCTGGTTTCCATTATTAAAACCCGGCAAGAGGTTCCCAAATTCTATTTGAATTTACTTGTAATCTAACAACAAATCTTAACTGACTACATATCAAGATGAGAGCTGAAAAATGTGTTGCTGGAAAAGTGCAGCAGGTCAGGCAACATCCAAGGAGCAGGGGAATCGACGTTTTGGACATAAGCCCTTTTCAGCAACACATTTTTCAGCTCTGATCTCCAGCATCTGCAGTCCTCACTTTTTCCTACATATCAAGATAAGCACTTTACACAGTTACACAGCAATTCCAGACTTCCTGGTTTTACGCTCTAAGGTCTATAAAGTGCATTGATTGCCAGAATCACAGGAGATTTCTGATTCAAAGGCATTGAAGTTTTCAACAGTAAATATATTTTGCACCAACTTAAAAATACATTTAGTTAACTTCATTTATGGCACATTAAACACAGGAGCATGCAAAAAAATGTCTCAGTGTTGTGAGGAGCCAAGGAGAACTTACTTTCACTAAACCAGGTGTTCTTTCCACTTAAGTGGTATGTCCACAAATTGACTTCCAGATGTGAATGTTTAGGAAAAAAACAGATATAAAGTCACAAAAACTACAGCAAAAATATCACTTAAAACTAGTTTGAGTAACCATGTAATATACGAGGCAAGCTGCCTCTCTAAAGCAAAATAGGTATAATTTTGAGTTTGCTGTATTTAGCTAGAACAAACTGAGTAAAAATATAGCTAAAAAATCTAAATCAGTAAACTATATTTTAGACCTGTGTTTCCTCAATAAGTAGGTTAGTACTTCAAGATTCTGTTTTTTTGGAATTAACTTGAAATTTAAATATGTTTTCCTAAAATAATTGCTAGTTTTTATCTCTAGCAAGGCAGACTGGATTTCCCAGCTGTTCTGTTGAGTTGCCTTTTTAGCCTTGCCAAAGGCTTGTCACTCACATCAAATATCTGAGATAAGAGATATCAGTCTTTGAATCATTCTGCATTGTACAGAATAAACACGAATAATCATTTGTAAATAATTATAAAATTACCAAAAATAGTAACGATACATGTGGCTGATTCTATTTGAGTTGATTCAGATTTTCTTTGTAGGATTTTATTTTCAATTGACCAATAATGCTGAGTGTAAAGATTTAAGAGTCAGAATCATACAGCATGGAATCATCAGACCCTTCAGTTTAATTCGTCCATGCTGACCAGATTTCCTAAACTGTACTGGTCCCACTCACCTGCATATGGCCCATATCTCTCTAAACCTTTCCTATTCATGTATCTGTCCAAATGATTTTAAATGTTATAATTGCACCTGCCCTCTACCACTTCCTCTGGCAGCTTGTTCTATATATGCACCACAATGTGTGTGAAAAAGTTGCCTCTCTAATCACTTTTATATCTCTTCTCTTTCACTTTACACCTATGCCCTCTAGATTTGGACTTCCCTGACCTGGGAAAAAAAGATCCTTGGTTGCTACTTAGTTCTGAGATTCTTCCCATTCTGCCAAGCTCTTCTTGAAATTGTGCTTCTGCTTTTCTGGAACTTTTACTAAGCATTTGCAAATATAATACATCCAAGAGACCATGGACTGTTACATTCTCATAATTTATTTATTCTCTCATTGGAAGTGAGCATATTAGCAAGGCCTCATTTTAAGTGTCTTGCTAGGTCATGTGAAGTTGCACACTGAGATACTGGGGCCATTGGCTGACTGGCCAGACAGCCTTCTGTCACTGTCCAGGAGTAAGAAGGAGCCTGCTCCAATTTGCAGAGAGCTTCATGCCAAGCTCACTTTCTTTGCAACCACTCTGCTCCACAAAAAAAGTTCCAAAATCACGCTAAAGCACTTCCATAGACTTGAAATAGGAGATTCTATTACAAATTACCTTATCTCCAAGCTGGATGCCTGCATTTCAAAAGAAGGAGATTGTGCCAGGCTCCTCTCACAGTTGAAGCTTGTTCATTGGTGAGTCCCAAGCAATATATTAAATGGACTTGTATGATCAAAGTGTGTGCTTCAAATCAGCCAATATGGTTCTTTCAAGTTGCCAAACCAGCCACAGATAGGAGGCTGCAGGTGAATGCAAGAAAGACCTGCACAAATATCTTTCCCAGTCAGGAGTGCCAGAATGGCCATGTCAAAAGCAACTAGAGGTGCTATTCATCCCATTCATCTCCAGTGCTGCTGCAGTTCTAAATTTCTTATCCAGGTCCATTCACTTCCTCAGTTAAAACACCTGAAAAGCAATACAGTGTATCAAGGACACAAAAACATCAGGCCTGGTGTGCACATTTTGTTGCACATACTTACACATTACAATTCCAAAAAGCAGTAAAAACTCAGAATTGACAATGTGAGACTTTTTTCTTATTTGAGAAGCTTTTAAATCGTACAGCTTCTCAGACTGGGTTTTGCTATCTGAAAAGCATGAGGTGTTATGATGCAGCACTGAGCACACATTAATGAGTACAACTCCTGAAAGTTATGTGCTGGATATAAAAGAACAGAATAAGTGAGACTAACAGCACTCACTATCATTCACAAGGAATTGGCCAGGTTTCAATAACGAGGGGTCACGCTTTCAAGGTGTGAGGTGAAAAATTTAATGGGGATACACGTGGCAAGTACTTTACACAGAGGGTAGTGGGTATCTGGAACGCATTGCCAGCAGAGGTGGTAGAGGCAGGCACAGTAGATTCATTTAAGATGCTTCTGGACAGATGCATGAGTAGGTGGGGAGCAGAGGGATACAGATGCTTAGGAATTGGGCGACAGGTTTAAACAGTAGATTTGGATTGGCTCAGGCTTGAAGGGCCGAAGGGCCTGTTTGTTGGCTGTAAATTTTCTTTGTTCTTTGGTCAATGTGCAAACATCAGCAAATAATTCTCAAATACTCTGCTTGTTTAAAGTTTGTGCAGTTAAGAAATTTCACTTACTGACTTGCATTCAAATAAATTCAATGTAATGATATTTTATACGTAATTCATAGATATAGAATAAACTAGGCATAAAAAGTTAGGGCTTATTCAGTTGAGTATAAATGCAAATCTTAATAACCGGCAAAGCACATAAATTTTGTTAAAAAATAAGATTTATAAGGGTGCATCTCATTCCCTTAGATTTTCATTATGATCAGAAATCTTTACAAGTAAAAATGTGTTGTCTTATTTTTTCGATTTATAGTCTCACTCTTAATCCAATCTCTTTCCTTCCCTTTATTTGATTTTCTATATCTGATTAGACAATGAATTAAAAGTACGAATATTTCCTGGTCCAGATTCTGAGCTGTTTGTTAATGACTAGTGCAGATGATACCAGTCAATTGTCTGGTCCACCGAGGTTCCATATGCTCTACAAAGGCTTTACTTTTGAATATTAGGCTGACAGGGATATTCCAGTGCACAGTCCCATCAATTATATTTGGCTCAGCGCAGTGTAACAAAACCAGACCCAATATCATTTACAACATTCAAAGTATGTGCTATACTTGTTGGCTGAACTCTTCCAATTGGGCAAAATTAAGCTTATGGCTTTCCCTTAAATGAAATAAAGCGGGTGATAATCACAGGCTGAAATGGGAAACCCACCTAATTTATTCACTCACTTTTTCAATAGTAAATTACTGAGTAAAGTCTAAAGGAAATCCGTAGCAAAAATGGGAGTAACTGGAGTTTTTTTTTACGAACATAAAAGCAAGATACAGAATTAACTCATGAAACTTTTCTGAGAAGATATGCATTGCTACATTAAAGGAGATGGTTCCAGCATATGTAGGTCATGAATGCAAGCTCAGAAATCTGTTTAGCACCATTCCTTATATTTTGCTTTATGTCAGAAGAAAGATGTATATTTCTTTAGAGCTATAAACCGGGAGAAATTGAAGTATTACCGTGTTGCAAATGATGAACCAATTTTGTTTTCAACTTGAAGGTCAAAAGTGGAACAGTGATCATGGAACTTGTGAAGAAGCATTTGATACTTTTGTGACATATACTGGCAACAAGTATCTGGGTAAAACAAAACTGCGTAGAGTTATGTTCCAGTTTTTCACAAACCTGTGCACTCAGACCTGCAGAAAGCCTTCATGTTTCACACACACGCGTGCGTGTGTGTGTGCGCGCGTCACCAGATCCCCCCAACCCCAACTCTCTGAGTAAATAAACAACTCAAAGACTCTGAAAAGAAGAACATCTAACTCAAACATAAACTTATGTCCAACCTGACTGGTCACCTCATTGTGGAACTGACAGATTAAACTCCAAATTAGAGACCCAAATCTACCAAACAGACTCTCGCAGTCTATGGCAAGGTCTAAGCAACATTATGGGATACAAAATGAAGCAGAGCAAGATAGTGGACAAAGACACATCCCTCTCTGATGTGTTCAATGCTTTCTATTCTCAGTTCGAGCAGAATGCCAGCGGCATAGTGTCAGCTACCCCGACAGTCCCAGATGTACCTGTGCCCACTGTCACTGTTACAGATGTCTTCCTAGAAGTGATAGGGCCGGACGGTGTCCCCAGTCAAGCATTCACATCCTGTATTCACCGACAACTTCAGCCTCTCCCTCCTCCCATCTGCTTCAAGAAGACCACTATCATCCCAGTATCTAAGAAAGCACATGTAATGTGCCTTAATGACTACTGCCCAGTCTCTCTGACCTCCATAATCATGAAGATTTTCAAGAGGCTGGACACAGTCTACATCAACTACAGTCTCCCAGCCTGCCTCAATCCACTGCAATTTGCCTACCAACATAACAGGTCCACAGCGGATGCCATTTGCCCAGCCCTGCACCCATCCTTGGAACAGCTGGACAACAAGGAAACATCTGACTCCTACTCATTGACTCCAGCTCCGCCTTCAACACCATTATCCCTTCCAAAGTGATCCCAAAACTCCGAGACCTTAGTCTCAGCTCCCCTCTCTGCAACAGTATCCTCAGCTTTCTGACCCACAGACCTCAATCAATGAAGGTAGACAACTGCACCTCCTCCACAATAATACTTAATACTGGAGACCCCCAAGAGTGTGTCCGTCAGTCCCCTACTGAATTTCCTGCACACCCATGATTGTGTTGCCTAATTCCAGATGAACAGCATCAACAAATTTGCTGATGACACCAGCATAGTAGGATGGATATCTAACAACCACAAATCAAAATGCAGAGGGAGATACAGGGCTTGGTGATGTAGTGCAATGAGAAGTGGCCTGACGGTGGGTTAATCACCTGGACCAGATGGACTACTACATCTCAGAGTTGTAAGGGAGATAGCTGAAGAGATAGTGGAGGTGTTAGTGGTGATCTTTCAGGAATTGCTAGAATCAGGGAGGGTCCCAGAGGAATGGAACGTCACTTATGTGACACCCATTCGATAAAAAGGGAGTAAGGCAAAAGACAGAAAATTATAGACCAATTAGCCTAACCTCGGCCATGGGTAAGATCCTGGAATCCATTGTGAAGGATGAGATTTCTGAATACTTGGAAGTGTATAGTAAAATAGGGTAAAGTCAGCCTGGTTTCACTAAGGGGAGGTCATGCTTGGCAAATCTCGAATTCTTTGAGGAAGTAATGAGCAGGTTAGACCAAGGAGAGACAATGGGTGTTATCTACTGGACTTCAAGGTGGCCTTTGACAAGGTGCTACACAGGAGGCTACTGAGTAAAATAAGGGCCCATGGTGTCACAGGCAAGGTGCTAGCATGGATAGAAGCTTGGCTGTCTGGCAGAAAGCAGAGAGTGGGGATCAAAGGGTCCTTCTCAGGATGGCAGCCAGTGACAAGTGATGTTCCACAAGGCTCAGTGTTGGGACCACAACTTTTCACTTCACACATTAGTGATCCAGATGAAGGAACTGAGAGCATTCTGGCTAAATTTGCAGATGATGAAAAGATAGGTAGAGGGTCAGGAAGCATTGAGGAGGTGGGGAGGCTGCAGAAGGATTTGGACAGGTTAGGAGAGTGAGCAAAGAAGTGGCAGATGGAGTACAATGTGGGAAAGTGTGAGGTCATGCACTTTATAAAGAGGAATATAGGCATGGATTATTTTCTAAATGGGGATAAAATTCAGAAGTCTGAAATGCAAAGAGACTTGGGAGTTCTAGCCCAGGATTCTCTCAAGGTAAACTTTCAGGTTCATTTAGTAGTTAGGAAGGCAAATGCAAAGGATGTACTTCTGAGGCCCTATAGAGATCTGGTCAGACCACATTTGGAGTATTGTGCACAGATTGGGCACCCTATCACAGGAAGGATGTACTACTCCTGGAGTGCGTTCAGAGGAGGTTCATGAGAATGGTCCCAGGAATGAAAAGCTTAACATTGAAGAACATTTGAGGATTCTGGGTTTCTACTCAATGTGAGGTTAGAGGGATATAATTGAAACATACAGAATACTGAATGGCCTGGACAGAGTAGATGTTGGGAAGATGTTTCCATTGGTAGGTGATAGCAGGACTCAAAGGCACAGCCTTAGAGTAATGGGAAGACCATTTAGAATGGAGAAAAGGAGAAACTTCTTCAGCCAGAGAGTAGTGAATCTATGGAATTCATTGCCACAGAAGGCTGTGGAGACAAGGTCATAGAGTATATTTAACCCTGATAAAGATAGCTTTGAGTATTAAGGTAAGCAAGGATTTTGAGGAGAAAGTGGGAGAATGAAGTTGAGAAACTCATTAGCTATGACTGGTTGGCAGAGCAGACCCAAGGGCCTGAATGGCCTAATTCCTTCTCCTATGCCTTATGGTCTTATAACAACCTCTCTCTCAAAACTAAAGAACTGGCCTTTGACTTCAGAAAAAAAGGAGAACACATCCCCATCTACATCAATGGAACTGAGGCTGAGAGTTTGAAGAGCATCAAGTTCCTTGGAGTCATGATAACCGACAATCTGTCCTGGACTTTCAACAGTCAAGAAGGCACAACAATGCCACTTCTTCATCAGGTAGTTCAGGAAATTTGGCATATCCATAAGGAGCCTCACCATCTTTCACAGGTGTACCATCAAAAGCATACTGTCAGGATGCATAACAACTTGGTACCGTAACTACTCCATCCAGGACTGTGAGAAACTACAGAAGGTGGTGTGCACAACCCAGACCATCATGGAAACCAACTTTCCATCCACGGACTCCAGTTACTCAGCTCGTTACTGCAGAAAGGCTGCCAATGTCATCAAAGACCCATCACACACCAGTAATGATTTCCTGCAACCTCAGGTTGGAGATACAGAAGTTTGAACACACACACCAGCAGGTTCAGAAACAGTTCTTTTCTGGCCATTATAAGACTGATGAATGGAGTCTCTAAATTCAAATAATGTTAATCTCGCTTATGTTGATCTTGCCTAGTATACCATCTGAGCAACATAATTTGTTTGCCTCTACCTAAGCTTTTTACTCCCTATGACTGTATATCCTTGTTTGCTATGACCTGCCTGTACTGTTCGTAAACAAAGCTTTTCACTGTATTTCAGTACACGTGACAATCAATCAATCAATCGAATAATTGCCATTCAGAGAAAGAGAGGAAGTGAGAGAGGTAGAGATATCTGTCTTGGCTTGCAGGCTTTCCAGAGGTCTGACTGCAACAGTTTTGAGAAACTGCAACTTCACCTTAAAAGCTATTGCTGGGAAGTTTCCAACCCCAAGAGACCTGGTGCCAGTTTGTCTCAGAAAAGATATCAAATCCAGCTTCTCCAAAAGTTAAATGTCCTTTGTAACCAATAAATTATATCATCATCATAAACCGAAAGAACTATGAGAAATTCACATTATTCCACCTTTGTGGTTTGAAATCTTGATCCACAGAATTTATTCCTTTTTTGTCTATATTTTCCACTATGATTTTTCTGCAGAACTGTCTGTCCTAGCTGTCATATTTGTGAAAGAATGTACTTCTGCACTGGGATTTAAAAGGAATACAGTTTAAGTTTGTGTATGAGTTATTAATAATCTGTAATTTGTTAACAGATATGTTTATTTACAATAAATACAATTTGCTTTCTTGTACTGATGACACCTGGTGTGAGTTTCTTTTTATCAGAGATAGTAATCAAAATCAAGGAGAAAGTGTGGACGGCAGATGCTGGAGATCAGAGTCAAAAAGTGTGTGGCACTGGAAAAGCTTAGCAGGTCAGGTAGATCCGAGGAGCAGGGGAATTGACGTTTCGGACATCAGCCCTTCAACAGGAATGAAGGACTTCAGCCTGAAACGTCGACTGTCCTGCTCCTTGGACGCTGTCTGACCTGCTGTGCTTTTCCAGCACCACACTTTTTGACAGTAATAAAAATCAGGCAGATTAATCAGCTCAGTGATTCAATTGATCCCTTAAAGAGTTTTAATGGTTAATGGAATAGTGGGGTTTAATTTCCAGCAGTTTCGTCCCAGAGTTGTGACAGAACTCCAAAGAGTTAAAGCATCAACTTTATTTTTATTTCATTTCTGATAACAAAAAACTAATTACTTCAATAAATTGGTGCCAACTATATTAAACAATTTTCACAGACAGGCAAGCAAAAAATAGTTACAAAGAATAAATTGAAGATTGGGACACACATGGGGTAGTGACTGAAGTTAGAATACCATGAAATTCTTTTTAAAAATGATCATTTTTATGAATTTTTTAAAAAAGTCTTGCAATTAATCAATCTGATGCAGTTGTTTAACAATTGCCCACAAGTATAAAATTTACAGGACCAGATTTAGCGCTCAACATAGTTATTACTCAGTTCTCTGTTAAAACCTAATTACACTTGGTTGAACAAAGCACAATTTCTTATAGAGCTTTTAACATTGAAATGACAATGGAAATAGGGAAGTTCTCACTGCTTCAATTGATTCCATTGATTACTGATTCAGAGTGGGTGAGAAAGAGATGCCTATAGCATAGCCTGTGATTGAGCTGTGAATATCACAACATAACTTCACAATTTCTACATTAAACAGTCCATGTGCTGAATCCTGAATTTTGGGTCATTTTCAATGAAGTAATGAAAGTGAGTGCTGTCTAAAACATCACAAAATCTGTGCCTTTGTTTAAACCAATATGGTTTCCTAAATAAATAAAGCATTTACCGTAGCTCAGGGAATGCTCTAAGTCATAGCATAGTCCCACCTGACATCCAAATCTAAAAGCAGTTTGTTTTTTTTTTCAAAGTAGTAATTCTAGCTGAAGTTGTAGTTTTTAATACAAACACATAAAAGTGGATAAATCCCCAGGACCTGATCAGGTGTACCCTAGAACTCTGTGGGAAGCTAGGGATGTGATTGCTGTGGCCCTTGCTAAGATATTTGGAACATTGATAGTCACAGGTGAAGTGCCCAAAGAATGGAGGGTGGCTAACATGGTGCCACTATTTAAGAAAGGTGGTAAGGAAATTCCAGTGAATTACAGATTGATGAGCCTGACATTGGTGGTGAGCAAATTGTTGGAGGGAATCCTGGGGGATAGGATTTACATTTATTTGGAAAGGCAAGGATTGTTTAGGGATAGTCAGCATGGCTTTGTGCATGGGAAATCAAGTCTCATGAACTTGATTGAGTTTTTTGAAGAAGTAATAAAGTGGATTGATGAGGGGAGAGTGGCAGAGGTGATCTATATGGAATTCAGTAAGGCATTCAACAAAGTTCCTCATCGGAAGGTTAGCAAGGTTGGATCTCATGGAATAAAGGGAGAACTGACTCAAAGGTAGAAGAGAGAGGGTGGTGGTGGGAGGGTTGCTTTTCAGACTGAAGGCCTGTGACCAATAGTATGCCACAAGGATCGGTGCTGTGTTCACTGCTTTTTATCAATTATATAAATGATTTGAATGTGAACATAGGAGGTATTGTTAGTAAGTCTGGAGATGACACCAAAATTGGAGATGTAGTGGATAGTGAAGAAGGTTACTTCAGAGTACAATGAGATCTTGATCAGATGGGCCAATGGCTGTGGAGCGGCAGATGGAGTTTAATTTAGATAAATGTGAGGTGTTACATTTTGGAAAAGCAAATCAGAGCAGGACTTATACACATAATGGTTAGGTCCTGCACAGTGTTGCTGAACAAAGAGACCTTGGACCATTCCCGATGAAGGGCTTACGCTTGAAACATCAATTCTCATGCTCCTTGGATGTTGCCTGACCTGCTTTTTTTTCCAGCATCACACTCTCGAAAGAGATCTTGGAGTGCAGGTTCATAGTTCTTCGGAAGTAAAGTTGCAGGTAGATAGGGTAGTGAAGAAGACATTTGGAATGTTTCCCCATTTTGGTCAGAGCTTTGTGTACAGGAGTTGGGAGATCATGTTGCGGCTGTACAGGACATTGGTTAGGCCACTGTTGGAGTATTGCGTGCAATTCTAGTATCCTTCCTATCGGAAGGATGTTGCGAAACTTGAAAGGGTTCGGAAAAGTTTTAGATTAGATTAGATTTCCTACAGCATGGAAACAGGCCCTTCGGCCCAACAAGTCCACATCGACCCTCCGAAGAGTAACCCACCCAGACCTCTCCCCTACATTTACCCCTGACGAATGTACTTGATACTATGGGCAACTTAGCATGGCCAATTCACCTAACCTGCACATCTTTGGACTGTGGGAGGAAACCGGAGCACCCGGAGAAAGCCCACGCAGACACAGGGAGAATGTGTAAACTCCACACAGATAGTCGCCCGAGGTGGGAATTGAACCCAAATCCCTGGCGCGGTGAGGCAGCAGTGCTATCCACTGAACCACCATTACAAAGATCTTGCTAGGGTTGGAGGATTTGAGTTATAGGGAGAGGTTGAATAGGTTGGGGCTGTTTTCCTTGGAGCATCGGAGGCTGAGGGGTGACCTTATAGGGGTTTATAAAATCATAAGGGGCATGGATAGGATAAATAGACAAGGTCTTTTCCCTGGGGTGAGAGAGTCCAGAACTAGAGGACATAGGTTTAGGGTAAGAGGGGAAAGATATAAAAGGGATCTAACGGGCAACATTTTCACACAGAGTGTGGTGTGTGTATGGAATGAGCTGCCAGAGGAAGTGGTGGAGGCTGGTACAATTACAGCATTTAAAAGGCATCTGGATGGGTATATGAATAGGAAGAATTTAGAGGGATATGGGCCAAGTGCTGGTAAAAGGGACTAGATTAGGTTAGGATATCTAGTCAACATGAATGAGTTGGACTGAAAGGGTCTGTTTCTGTGCTGTACATCTCCATGACTCCAATACCTGCCTATTTCTATTCTCTTACATAACCTAAATTGAATTTGATGAAGTTAGATATGTGATAACATATTGATTGAAAAACATTTAAAATAATTGTCTTTTTCCCTTCATAGTAAATGCTATTATTTTACTCACTGATGGTATACCATTAAATATAGCCAGCTCCCTTGGAATACAGAGTCTCAGTGACCTCCCTCTCTGCTGCTCCAGCTGGAAGCAGTCCATTGCTAAAAGGATCATGGCCAGACCATATTTTCCGTCACTCATACCCTTGTCCTCCCAGTGGTTGTGGCTGCAACAACTGGCAGATTTCAATGAGTACTTCTTTAGTAAAGCAGACATGTGTGACACACACTCTTCCTCATTATATTAAGGCAGGGGAATAGTTCCCTAAAGACATTAATCAGATAATTATACCTCTGCTAAAAGACTTTCTCCCCCTGTTCCTCCTTAATCTTCTAGCAGGTTGGTCTGCTCTGTGCCACCTCAGTTCATTCATCTTGCCAAATTGCAGACAAGTGGAATACAAACAACTGCACACTTGATTGGCTGTAAGCGGTCATGAGAGAAAAAAATGTCAATGAATGTGGTGCTGGGAAATCACAGCCAGTCAGGCAGCATCCAAGGAGCATGAGAATCAACGTTTCGAGCATAAGCTCTTTATCAGGAAAGCTTATGCTCGAAACATCGATTCTCCTGCTCCTCCGATGCTGCCTGACCGGCTGTGTTTTTCCAGCACGACACTCTTCAACTCTGATCTCCAACATCTGCAGTCCTCACTTTCTCCCATGAGAGAAAAAAACCCACTTAAATCACCACCTTAGCTCAAAGCCAAATACCCCTTGTAAGTTCAGAAGCTTGAAGTAGCAATGCAAGCCATTAACCACTTGCAAGTGCCACAACAGCCAGTAGAAATCTATCAGAAACTTAAACTTTAAGTAGTTGATGATTCCTCAAGTAGCACTGTTTGCTCAGATTGTGCAGGGGTGTAGTGGGAACTGGGGTAGAAATAGGGGACAGGATAGCGACTTCCCGTTTCTGTGCATATGTTCAGCTGTACAAGGTTAAGAAAGAATGTTCAGGCCAAAAATGGCAAGGCTGCCATCAAATCAGACAGATGCACTCACTGACTGACATCACAATCTGCCCACCCTGCATTCTTCTGTTGCATGCTCCCTGTGCCCACAATAATGCCTTGCCAAACTCAATTAGCATATGTTTAACTGATAGTTTTGAAAATTATTGATGCTATGGTGTCAATGCTAATTTCATAATGAATTCATAAAGTAATATTGGACATTTTTAATGATTGAAAACAAAAAAAAAGTTGATTGGTGTTTTCCTTTAAATTGCATATTTGAAATCTGGGTCTGCAATCACAATAACTTACATTCATCTCAAACATGCTGAACATCTATTTATTTTTGATATTCATGCAAAAGCAATGTTTAAAAATAATAATTTTCAAAACTATCAGCTCGATGGGTTCCTTCCAACTGGAGCAGCAGCGAAGAAGGTCACTGAGATTCTGTGTTTCAAGATAGCTGATTATGTTTAGTGGTATACCATCAGTGAGTAAAATAGAAGTGTTTACTGTGAATGAAAAAATGGACTACTTTTAGGCTTTCAAATCTACAGATTGTAGGTGGAGGATGACTGATTCTCATTTGTATCTTGTTATTTCAGGCTAAGGGAGGAAGAATCAAAATTAGAGTGGTGCTGGAAAAGCACAGCAGGTGAGGCAGCATCCAAAAAGCAGGAAAATTGAAGTTTCGGGCAAAAGCCCTTCATCAGAAGAACCTATTTGCAACATAAAGCTGTACATAGCATTTACTATACCTTGAATGTAGTCATCATGTACTACTTCAGTCAACTTGATCAAATGTTATTATTTTATTAAAGCTTTACTCGACTTCATATTAAGTTTGCTAGATACATTTCTATTATTCCTTTACTATAACTAATACAGAAAATGAGATTTACATTAGAATTTTGTTACAACTAAAATTACTATTTCCAGTCACAATTTTCAAGGTCTACAATAACACCATTAACAACAGAAGCTTTTAGAAAGGCTAAAAGGCAGATAGGGAATTATGAGGCTTATCTGGACCTAGATATATACATGATGATCCCATGATTGTACAGAATATGGGGCTATGGAAGATACATAATTGGATAAATTATGTAGTTTTTGAATACAGCAATAGGGTCTGAGATCATGTTCAAAGTCATGGATTTATAGGAGACACCAGATGGCTAGCTGAGAACAAACTGCCGGAAGTAGAAAGGATCCATATCCAAGAATTGCCAGTTTATTTAATTCTTAATGACTTTTGATAAACTACTGCTCAAATATTGCAGTTATCAAACTGGACTAAGCTTGAATAAAAATCATAACTGCTACCATATGGGTCAACTTCTAATTATAAGAACAGCACGGTGGGCGGCACGGTGGCACAGTGGTTAGCACTGCTGCCTCACAGCGCCCGAGACCCGGGTTCAATTCCCGCCTCAGGCGACTGACTGTATGGAGTTTGCACGTTCTCCCCGTGTCTGCGTGGGTTTCCTCCGGGTGCTCCGGTTTCCTCCCACAGTCCAAAGATGTGCAGGTCAGGTGAATTGGCCATGCTAAATTGCCCGTAGTGTTCGGTAAGAAGTAAATGTAGGGGTATGGGTGGGTTGCGCTTCGGCGGGTCGGTGTGGACTTGTTGGGCCGAAGGGCCTGTTTCCACACTGTAATGTAATCTAAATCTAATCTAAATCTAAAGCTGTCCATTTGCGATGACATCCAGTTCTCAGTATTTCAGGAAGATGTGTAAACATGACACCAAAATATATTCTTGAAGTGCAATTTGGACACTGTAAACATATTTTTAGCTGCTTCTTGTGATTTCATCAGTTTATATGTTTAAAATGGCATTAACAATTAAGCAAATAGGAGAAGAAATAAAAAAAAGTGAGCTTTTTCAAAAATTCTATCAGGTTGAACTATAAGGAACTTTCTTAGAGTAAAATCAAAACCATGATTTATAAAATATTTGAATTTCACTGCTAACTACATGAAGACAATGAAGTGTATTTTTAATTGTTAAGCTTTCAAGCCCTATGTCACATATTAGTACAATTGGATTAGATATTTTCTCACGTTCAGCATCACTGGTCACTCGCCTGAGCACACTTGTAACAAGGAGGATACATTTCCCTGCCTAATATCGACATAACTAAGATTGAGACACAATGACCCTAGCAAAGAAACTTTACCCTCTACAGCAATTCCTGTGACATATTGTGCATGATCATTTGATTCTCCTTGCTTTGAAATATTGACAGGGTTTGAATTTTTATTAGAGTCAGTCATAGGTTTTGGACCAGTAATTTTATTAACACAAGATATATATATATAATAAAACAATAAACAGCTTAATAAATAAAATGATAATTTGCTCAAGCTTTGCATCTATTTATGTAACATACATGTTTTTTTCTAGATATACAGTTCATTCGGGAATTCACTTGTTGTGATATTAATTTAACCTACCGCACATAAATCTGCACCTGTTGGCTTTAAGATTGAATATTCATATTAGGCTAACATAATCCAATCAGACGAGGTACATGCCCAATAAACTGAAAATCAACAAGAATGTCAAAAAAATGAATACTTTCATTTCAGAAACAGATGTTTTACAAAATCAACATAATTCAACCTGAATCCAAATGCTGAATGCATTAAACCTACCTACAATTAGATAAAAATGTTAACAATTAGCAATTTGGTGTCAACTACAAGCTATTAGACAGTCAGCTAATTAGAGATTATAGTGAGTGCTGTAAAACATGATACTCAGGTATACATTTGTAAGGTACAATCTGAACACGAGAGATAGGTGTTTAGTTGTCTCTTGTGAATTTACATATTTTTAAAAAATGTTTATTAACTATGTAAGCAATTAAAAAGTTCAGTATTTCTTTTTTGAATTTGCATCAGATTAAATTAGACATCATGAACGAGCAAACAAATGCCATAATATGCCCACGTTATCTACCTAAGCAATGTGTAATGAAATAATTATTCATCAATATTGCAAAGTATACCATCTGAAAACTTGTCAAATTTTAGATAATCATTCTATTCTCTCAGCTCTCTCTGCCTGAAGGCATAGTTAGTCCAGTTTGTTTTTACATCTCCTAATGTATCCTCCGATCTTCCTCTTTGATTAATCTTTGATATTAGTTGCTGACACAAATGTATATATTTATATAAATTATATAATTGTGGTGAACTATTTCGTCAGATTATACTCAACAAGTTGTTCATATTTCATGATGCTCTCTACTCAGCTTTAATCTCCCCCAATTTTTTACTTTGTTCCAAAGTGAATTGAGACTTTAAATTTTAAAATTCTCATAATTGAGTTCTGTATAATATTTTAAGTTAATACAATTGTAAAAATAACAGTTTGGGAGAGAATATATTAGGAGTATACAAGTTTTTAATGTAAAGGTTCTTTGTACCTTTAATTCCCTCAGCCATAAAATCTGGAATTCCCTCCTTAAATCCCTGCAACTCATTACTCCATCGCTTTGACTAAACCTTGGCTATCTGTCCCCGTATCATCACATGTGTGCAGATATCTAAATTTGCTTTAACATGCATCGGGTGCCTCAGGCTATTTCTTACAAAAGTGTTGTATAAATAAAATTGTTGGAATGAATTTAGAAAACAGATTTAATCTTATTTTTTGAGAAAAAGGCAAGTTTAGAACAGCCAGTACTTTTCAAGATCTATATTAATGTACAGCAAATATTAGAAAACTCTGGGTATCATGAACAGAGTGAGAGAAAATATGGGGGAAGATCAGATGTCACTGGACTTGATACATGATATTATGTGTACATAATTTCCGAAACTGTTGCTTGCAGCAAGGTGTTGGATAACAACCATGTGTGAGTCAAGAATGCGCTCTGTATCTTATACTAAATAATCAGCATTTACAACCAAATTCAATGTTAAAATGATTCAATTAAAAATTGCATTCTTTGACTAAATTTAGACTCTCTTACCTTGCTGGGTTCTGTCCATGAAAAAGATGTGCTCAGCAATCACTATGAAAAAAAAAGGTGTGAATCATCAAATTACAAATTAAATAACTAAGTACACAAAATCATTACATTTTAAACAAGGATGTTTTCTTACATTCCAGTGAGAAAAATTGCACAAAAAAATTCAATTTGTTAAATCACACGGAATGTCTAAAACACTAACTCGACATCACAAATACCATTCAGTGTTGTACTATAATACCATGAATACTGTAATAAGCACAAAGCAATTTAGTAACAGAGGCACTTGATGCCTGAACACAAGAAGCATGCAATGTTCTGTTGAACAACTTATATATATGTGCATTTTGCCAGCACAGCAGGTTTTGTTCCCATTTGCTCTGCAAAAAAGCCTGACCAGCAGATTTGGTTATTACATTAACTTGCAGATCCATATATCAGGATAAAATTAGAGAAGCAATGTCAGTAGTTTTGTGTGGAATCCCAAATTTAGTACTCACCAAATGTCTCCACAGTTGATCACGTAAACATAATGTGCAATTTTTTTTAAGCAAGTGAAAAATTGTTCATGTAAGTTAGTGTTGCTTCTTGACCAGTTCAAAGTGTAAATCAAAGTCAGTAAATGCATTCCTCCCAAAATACCTTACAATGTAGGAAATTAGTACTTCTTTAATTTGCAAGTAAAGCATGTACTTATTTATATCACTAAATACTGCACCACTCCCCACTGCCACCCCATCCTCCCAAAGTTATTCTAAGCATATATGAGAAAAATGCATCCCTGATTCTAACCCATACTGAATCATTTTCACCTTCTGACAAATGTGACAGTTGTGGGAGTTTTTTAAATTTATTCACATGATGGGGCTTAGCTAGCTGGGCTGGTATTCACTGCCTATCCTAATATGTCCTCTTAAAAGTCAACCACATCCCTGTGAATCTGGAGTCGTATGTAAGTCAAAGTGGATAAGGGTGGCAGTGAACCAGAAGGGTTTTTCTGACAATGGACAACAGTTTCATGGCCATAATTAGACTCTTAATTCTACCTACTCACGGACTGCAGTGATTCAAGAAGGCAGCTCAATATCACCTTTGCAAGGACAACTAGAAATGGGCAATAAGTTCTAGCCCAGCCAGCAATTCCCACAGTCCATGAGTGAATTAAAACAAAAAGCTAATGTTTTTAATAGTCAATGGATTTTAAAATTAGAAAATAATGTAAGTCCAGTATTAAACTAAAAATTAGTGAAAATGTTTTGATTCTTCAATTATAAATTACACAAGTCCTGTTAGCATAGATTATTCATATCAATGGGAAATACAGAATTTATATGCTGGAGACACCTCATATTGGAGAACAGCTTAGACCAGTGCCTTCCATATTATCAAACTCTACATCTATAACATAAAATTAGCATGTCAAAATGTGGTTGAGTGGATTTGTTCTGTCTACCATGCATACAAATCTTTCCAACTGCACAAGAATATGAGAAGAAGTAGACCATACATCCTGTCATGCATGTTCCATTATTCAATATTATCATAAATGATCATTTTGCCCAGATTTTCCAATGATCAGATAACCATTTCTGAATCATTGGTAGGAGTTGTGCATTGTGATCCTGTGGAAACCCCAATGCAGCAGCCTCTGAAAGAATTTCCCAGGAAATTGAAGATTCCTTTAGGCAATTGCATTATGCCTACACTATTAAATACCTAGTCTAACTTTTGAGTAACTATTCAAGTGACCCCACCAACTTAACTTGCACAACTCCAACCGAACCTCTCTCAGACCCTTGCACCCTGAGATCCAGACTTGACATTTCCCTCTGCCCCAGGGACCTGTCCTCGCTCCTCTCTCACCAGACATGAAACCCTCCTCTCCACCTGTTACCCGACAAATCCCCCTCTGTTTGAGACTTTACTCTAACCCCATGCAATTGGACTTGATACCTCCCAACAGCCAACAGCTTCTCCCTTTGCACATGACCACAGCAACACCCTCCCTCCTCTGGACCTAACACCTTCCCCAATACAACCTAACAGCAACCTTCCCAAAAATCTAAAGAACTATGGATGCAGGAAGTCAGAAACAAAAACAGAAATTGCTGGAAAAACTAAGCAGGTCTGGCAGCATCTGTGGAGGGAAAAGAAAGTTAATACTTTGGGTCCAGTGACTCTTCTTCAAAACTGATTGCAGCAAAGATTGATATATATGCTATAGGTGGAGTGTGGGGAGGAGGAAGGACTAAATGATGGGTAGAGATGGAGCCCAGGGAGAGAGAAAAGTATTGGGTAGATAAAGGAATAAGTAAAGAACAGACTGGGAGAACAAATAGCTGATAATGGAGACCATTAATGACTGGCAATGGGTTGTTTGTAGTAGCAGCCCATGTGACAACAAGATCTGGTGTGTGGGAGTAAGATTAAGGACATGGGAGAGTTCAAGCCCTAAAATTGTTGAACTCAGTATTGAGTCGAGAAGGCTGCAGGATTCCCAAGTGGAAAATGAGGGGCTGTTCTGTCAGCTTGCACTGAGCTTTGCTGGAGCACTGTAGCAAGCCTGAGACAAAGATGGCCAGAGAATGGTGTATTGAAGTGGCAGGCAACCAGAAGCTCAGGGTCATTTCTGCAGACAGAACATAGGTGTTCTACAAAGCTGTTGCCCAGTCTGCATTCTGCCTCCCAATGTAGAGGAGACCACATTGTGAGCATCAAATACAGGAGACTAGATTGATTTAATCCCACCAGTTCCAATGTATCCCACCCATCCCAAGCACACCATCACAACTTAATTGGCCCTTTCCCACCTTGCATTCATCATTATGCCCGAAACATCAATTCTCCTGCTCCTCAGATGCTGTCTGACCTGCTGTGCTTTCCCAGCAACACACTCTCAACTCTGATCTCCAGCATCTGCAGTCCTCACTTTCTCCTTCCTGCCTTGCATCCTGGCACCCTACTTACCTAGCATCCTATCCACTTCTTACTGTACATAATTGGCACCTAAATCCCTACCCATCTGGTAACCTACCCCAACCTACAACCAGAACGACTTTAACAGGACCTGTCAAAATGGTTACATGTTATACTGGACATTTAATCACAGAATATAGTAAAAGACTGTCATGAAAGTGGGGAACATGGCTTGCTTTCTGTCGACAATCTTGCATTATGAGGAACCTATTTGATTTAAAAAATACTCCACAATTTTGAAGAAGCCTTCATCGAGAAATCCTGTCTGAAATAGAGCTCTTCATTGATGTAAAGACAGAGTGGAGTGGCAATCTGAATGCGATTGCCCTTCCTTAAGAATTCCAGCCCTAAATACCTGTCTTTGTCAGATGTAAATGTATTAAATTGTAAATGAACAAACATCCAAACCATTTTAGGTTAGAGAATTCCAACTATTTACAACACTTTTGAGTATAGTAATTTCTTCTCATCCCAGTCCTAAATGACCAACTCCTTTATCCTGAGACTGTGTCCCTCCCCCAACCTCTAGCCCCATGAAATAGATCCTATCAACAGCAAAAACAATCTCTCAGCATCTACTTTATGAGATTATATCTCAGTCTTCTAAACTCCAGGGAATATATGCCCTCTCACTATATGGCAACCCTCTCATTCTTGCGGCCAGTTTAGACAGTATTTGCAGTCCACCCTTCAAGTTAACTATATTCTTCCCTAAATGTGGAGACCAAAATTGCACACATTATTCCAGAGGTGATTTTACAAATTGTCTGTATAACTGTAACTTGACTGTTTAAACAAAAAAAACCCAGTTCTTCAATCCCTTTGCAATAAAGGCCAACAGGTCCTTTGCCTTCCTCATTTCTTCCTGGATCCATGTGTTAATTTTCTGGATTCCTTGTACAAGCACATCCAAGTTCCTTTCAATAACTGTGCTATCAAATCATCAATACGGAACTAGACTGAGAACTGCATAATAGGTGATCTTAACATTGGGCATAATCTTTCATTATCATTTAAATTTTAGTGCTAGAAGAGAATACAAATCACAAAATGTATCATTTGTGTGAACCCTCTTCTCAAATTAAAGATTACTTGTTTCTCCTATAGTGATCCTACACTCTTTTGTTTTAGCTTGCTGAACTAGTTTAGGCTTCCATTTATTAATCAATGTGCATCTGAAATCATTTTGACTTGACATGAAAATGGTTTAGTGACAGTATGTGACAGTGAATTCTAATGTCCACATAAGAATAATTGTTATTGTATGATGTAAAGCACTTAGTGTTGAATATGGAGCTGCAACTTAGCAGAAATCAATTTCTTCAGGTGAAGACCATGAAGAGAAACTTGATGTAAAACTGCAGAATTCAATTTTTGTCCAAATAGGAATATTAACACAAATAATACTTTAATGAGTATCTCTGTATTCAGTGCCAAAAAGCTTTGATAGAAATAATTTATAAAGGACAAGCAGTAAAGTACAGTAACATATACTTTCTTTTGCTGTACTTACTTGCCTCTGATTACTTAATTTCACTCTCCTAGGGTGGTGAATATATTGGCAAATTAATTACAAGAAAATACAAAGTTATTCTTAATGCTTTTGCAAGGCATGGTGGTATAACTGGATCAGAAATTCATCCAATGGATAATCACGTACTTACATCTATTATTTCATTGCACAACATCAAGGAGAAAAAAAGTTAATACTGTGTCCATGTTACTCAGATTTAAATATTATGTTGCAAGGTTACTGGATACCTTCAGCTCAAAGGAGTGTTATATTTCATCCTGAAATGTAAACACACTTGTTGCTGATGTTAATAGCAGCTGAAATATTTGCAGCATTTGCATTCTTTAGGGTAATGTTACATAATCCATCAAGGAATATTTGTAGATTTTGAAGTGTCGCCAATTTGCAGCCCCAATGAGTTCATACTTTTTGAAAACTTTAGTTCCATTTAAAATAGTTATATTTAAATCGCTGTTTGAGGCATTTTAAAATCTAACTATCATTGAATTTTCACATTTTATGTGGAAAATGTTCAATCCTGAAACTTTTTTCAGCATGCGCTTTTTTGGTAATCCATATAAGAAAGTAAAATTATCTTTGTGTCTGAGTTCCTTGTGACAGTTCAAATTTTATGCTGGAAGCTTTCTTTCATAACAATTATTCAACTAAGAACTGGGGACACTGTCAATATGCAGTACAGGATCGACAGGAGTTTCATTTCTTGATATCTTTTTAATTCACCTAGGAAATTAGCTCACACTTGTTTGTTTCCCTCCTAATTCAACATGTTTACAGAAACTCACGGCTTTATCTTTTGCTCATTCTTGCTGCTGGCATGTGATACAGCTAATCTGCAACTGAGTATAAAATCAGGAAATTAAACTACGATAATGACATTGAATTTCTTATTAATCTGTAAAACAGATATATAAGTACCAAACAAAATATTCAGTGCACTAATTATTCTGATGAATCAAATGAATGTGAAATGAAGTGGATAAAATGGAAAGATATGAAAGAGAACTAAGGGGCAACTTGTTCACTCAGAGGGTGGCACATGAATGGATTGAGCTGTCAGAGGAAGTGGTGGAGGCTGGTACAATTGCAACATTTAAAATGCAGCTAGATGGGTATATGAATGGGAAGGTTTGGAGGGATATGGGCCAAGTGCTTGAAAAAGAAACTAGAGTAGGTTAGGATATCTGGTCAGCATGGATGGGTTGGACCAAAGGGTCTGTTTCCATGCTGTACATCTCTATGACTCTATGACTAAAATCATTTGTCCCAGATATTACTTATTAATGTTCTCAATGTCCATAATTAGTGAGTAAGTTCCAAGTAGCTAATTAATATTCCATCTGTCTACAGATGAACCACCAGCTAAGTGATGAAAGGTATTGTGGCTAATGGTAACAAGAAGTGTTTACTCACTGATAACCTGTTGTTTTAGGATTCCGAGTCTCCTTCCAGCCTAGGTACAAATGTGGACAAAAAAAAAGCTGAATTTCTGAGTTCAGATGAGTATATCAATTCAGCATCAAGAAGCCCTAGCAAGATCAAATCAATGTGAACCATGGGAGAAAGCTGTCAATTGGCTTTGAGTCATACTTAGCTCTGGGAAATAGAGTTCTGGTTAGTGGAAGCCAATCATCTCAGCCCCAGTTCATTGCTGCAGGAGTTCCACAGGGTGACATCTAAGCGAAACCATCTTGAACTACTTCGTCAATGGACTTCCCCCCATCATAGGGTCAGAAATTTGGATGTCTGCTGACAGTGCAGAATTAACTTCTGTTTGTGAAGTAGTCTGTGCCACAGCACAAATGACATGGAATGACTATCTCCAATAAAAATGAAGCTAACAGTCTTCCTTTGACATTCAACATCATTGTTACTACTAAATTTCCATCATCAGTATCATGGGCAATATCATTGACCATAAAATGTAACAGCTAATCAATATGATCATGGGTAAGTACTGATTTTAACTCTAGATTGCTGCCTGTGCCCCATATCCTTTGATTCCCTGACAGAACAAAGAAAAAGTCCCAGCCTTAAAAGTATCTGATGCTGGAGCATCCACAGCCCTCTGAGGAAGAGAATTCCAAAGATTCACAATCTTTTGACTGAAGACATTTCTCCTCACTTCAGTTGTAAAAACTAATTCACTTATCCTGAGAATATGGAACTAGTTAAGAAGGAGACAGTGAACTGGAGATGGGCATTGTAAATGCTTAGTAATGTTCAGATTGGGTTCTACACAGTCACTCAGTTCCTGACCTCATTATAGCCTCCATTCAAACATGGAAAAAAGAGCCACATTTCAGAGGTAAGGTGAAAGTAATTGCCCTTAACATCTAGGTTGTATTTGACTAAGTATGGCATGAAGGAGTCCAGCTAAACTCAAAACAATTGGAATCAGGAAGAAACCTATTTATTACACTCATACCTAGCACAAAAAAAGATGTTTGTGATTGTTGGAGTCAATCATCTCAGATTCAGGACATCTTCGCAGGAGTTCCTCAAGCTAGTGTGCTCGGCCTTATCATTTCCATCTGTTTTATCAATGATCTACCTTCACCATAAGGTCAGAAGTGGAGATGTTTGCCAATGATTGCACAGTGTTCAGAACCATTCATACCCCTCAGACACTGAAGTCCATGTTTAATGCAGGAAGCCCTAGACAATATCCAAATTTGATGTGTAACATTCACGCCAGGCAATGACCATCTCAAAGAAGAGAGAATTGAACCATCATCCCTTGAAATTCAATGGCATCAGCCTTGCTGAGTCCTGGGGTTACCATTGACCAAAAACTGATCTGGACTAGTTATACAAATGTTGTGACTAAAGAGCTGGTCAACTCACTTCCTGACTCTCTAAAGTCTCTCCACCATCTAGCAGGGACAAATCAGAAGAGTGATGGGATATTCTCCATTTGCCTGAGTTCAGCTCCAACAGCACTCAAACAGGTTGATTCAAAAAGCAGCCCACTAGATTGGCACCAGATCCACAAACATTCACTCCTCCAATACTTATACAGTCATAGCAATGTACAGATAAGATGGAGGTGCACTAGGGCTCCTAAGCTCAGGGCTCAGCTACTCCATCCATTTTTCTTTTCATTTCTTTTTTTCTCTTTTTTTTGTTTTATTTTCTTTTATTTATCTTTTATGTTACTTACCTCTGTTTTTGAAGAGCTCAGGAGCTCATGACAACAGCATCGGCGGTGACAAGTAGGACCAGCACAGACTTGTGGAGGTTGAGAAGTAGGCCCAGCATGGACTCGTGATGGCATCAGAGAGAATTTGGGTGCATCGACAAGACAGTCCTAGCACCGACTCATGACTGCTACTGTGGAGGCTAGTTTGGATTCCCAGCAGCATCTGTGTAAGTGTAGACTTATGGAGGTAAAGGCAGAGGTGATCTTGGGTGCAGTACGAGACCCTACGGCATCTGCAGCAGTTGCATCAGAGAGGTAGACCCAAAGCAGACCCATGGTGGTGGCAGACTCGAGTTTGGGCCGCTGAAATACCCAGCGTTGGTGGCGTCTGTATTGGCAAGGTCAGGCAAGAGGTGAGGGCAACGATGAAGGTGAGATGGTACTGAAGAGTGGCGTTCTTTCCAGCGGTGGTGGTGCAACGATGGGAACTTGTGCCTCATCACCAGACCCATGGCGGACCAATTAACAAAACAAAACTGTATTATTGAACACTTTTTCTTAATTTCTTTATTCAACTGCTTTTACATTCAATGGTTTGGTTTATTTTTCTGTGTTTTAGGATGGCACTGGAGAGTGGCGATACAGTACAACATTTTCAATGTATTTCGTAACAAAATACATGTGACAATAAATATATCAAATCAACTAAATCAAACATAGTGCCTACCATCTACAAGATGCACTGCAGAAATTCACCAAGGCTTCTTATTCAGCACCTTCAAAACCTATGACAATACCATCCAGAAGGACATGGGCAATAGGTACATGGGAACATCACCAGCTGCAAGTTCCCTCAAAACCATTGGCCATCCTCACTTGGAAATCTATCACCCTTCCTTCACTGTCATAGGGGGAAAATTCTGGATCTGCTGCCCTAACAGCATTAATTTGCCTAACATCAAATTAACTGTGGCAGATCAAGAAGGTAGCTCACCACCACCTTCCAAAAGGTAACTAAGGGTGGACAATAAATGCTTGCATAGCCAGTGGAAACATCCCATGAGTTGATAAAAATAAAGGAATAATATTGTGCTTTCTGATGATATTGCCAAGGGGCAACATGATAATGTGGAAGAGGAGGGAGCCAAGACTAATTACATTAATAAAGCTGTACAGCATAGAAAAGTATCCGTCGGTCCAACTCGTCCATGCCAACCAGATATCCTAAATTAACCTAGTCCCATTTGCCAGCGTATGCCTCTTCCTATTCACATTCCCATTCAGATGCCTTTTAAATGTTGTAATTGTACCAGCCTCCAACACTTCCTCTGGCAGTTTATTCTATGCATGCACCACTCTCTGTGCGAAAAAGTTGTCCTTCAGGTTCCTTTAAAATCTTTTACCTTCCAACTTAAACCTATATCCTCTAGTTTTGTACTCCCCTACCCTGGGGAAATGATCTTGGATATTCACTCTAGCCATGCCCCACATTATTTTATAAACCTCTATAAGGTCACCCCTCAGTCTCCAACACTATAGGAAAAAATAGCCTCAGCCTATTCAGCCTCCCCCTGTAGTTCAAATCTTCCAACCCTGACAACATCCTCATAAATCTTTTCTGAACCGTTTCAAGTTTCACAACATCTTTCCTATAACATTGAGACCAGAATTGAATGTAGCATTCCAAAAATGGGCTAACCAATGTCCTGTACAGCTGCAATATGACCTCCCAACACCTATACTCAATGCACTGACCAATAAATGCAACCATACCAAACACCTTCTTCACTATCTTGTCCATCTGAGACTCCACTTTCAAGGAACTATGAACCTGCACTCCAAGGTCTCTTTTTTTAGCAACACTCCCCATGACCTTACCATTAAGAGTATAAGTCCTGCTCTGTGTTGTCTTTCTATTTTAACATTCTATTCTCTCACATTTATGTAAATTAAACTCCATTTGCCAATGGTCACCCCACTGTCCCATTTGATCAAGGTCCCATTATACTCTGAGGTAATCTTCACTGTCCACTACATCTCTTATTTTGGTGTCATCTGCAAATTTACTAACAAACCTCTTATGTTCACATCCAAATCATTGAAATAAACAATGTAAAGCAGTGGACCCAGCACCGTTCCTTGTAGTACGCCATTGCTTCCAGGCCTCCAGTCTAAAAAGCAACCTTTGACTATCAACTTTTGTTTTTTACCTTCGAGCCGTTCTGTATTCAAATGGCTGTATTCCATGTGATCTATGAAACTCCAACCTTGATTTGACTTTCCAAAATGCAAGACCTATACTTATTTATGTTAAACTCTGTTTGCCATTCTTTGGCCCACTTCCATATCTGATCTAGGTCCTACTGCAATTTCTGATAACCTTCCTCAGACCATGATATCTCCGATTTTAGTATCATCTGCAAACTTACTAATCATGCCTTGTACATTCTCATCCAAATCATTGATATAGATAACAAACAGTAATGGGCCCAGCACTGACCCCTGAGGCTCACCACTAGTCACACACCTCCAGTCTGACAAGCATCCTTCAACTATTGCCCTCTGTTTCCTACCATCAAGCCAATTGTGTATCCAGTTTGCCAGCTCTCCCTTGATTTCATGTGACATAACCTTCCAAAGCAGCCTGCCATCTGGAACCTTATCGAGACCTTCTTCAAAAAAATCAACACAGATTCCTATGCAAAAAGCTATGTTGACTACACCTAATCAGTACCTGCCTTTCCAAATACATGTAAATCCTGTCCCTCGGAATTCCCTCCAACAACTTGCCCATCACAGATGTCAGGCTCACTAGTCTAAAGTTCCCTTGCTTTTCCTTGCCATCTTTCTTAAGTAGTGGCACCACATAAGCCAACCTTTAGTCTTCCAGCACCTCAGCTGTGGCTATTGATGATACATATATCTCAGCCAGGGGCCCAGCAATCACTTCCCTAGTTCCCACAGAGTTCTAGGGTATACCTGATCAGGTCCCTGAGATTTATCCATCTTTATATGCTTTAATATATCCAGCGGGTGCTTTAGGAAACATCTCCAGGACACCTGCACCAATCAACCCCACCGCCTCCCATGGGGTTTCATTTCAACCCCCCCCTCGCAATCTGCCGAGGACACGCAAGTCCTGGGCCTTCTCTACTGCCACTCCCTCACCACCCGATGCCTGGAGGAAGATCTGCCTTGGAACACTTCAACCCCAGGGCATCAAATGTGGACTTCACCAGTTTCCTCATTTTTCCTCCCCCCACCTTACCACAGTTCCAACCTGCCAGCTCAGCGCCATCCTCATGACCTGTCCTACCTGCCAATCTTCCTTCCCACCTATCCACTCCACTCTCCTCTGTGACCTATCACCCTCATCTCCACCTCTCCACCGACTGTACTCTCAGCTACCATCTCCCAGCCCCACCACCCTTCCATTTATCTCTCCACCCCAGAGGCTCCCTGCCTCATTCCTGATGAAGGGTTTTTGCCTGAAACGTCTATTTTCCTGCTCCTTGGATGTTGCCTGACCTGCTGTGCTTTTCCAGCATCACTCTAATCCCAAATATTCAGTGTTTGAGGGATCCTAAACTAAGTCCTAGTTAAAGGCCTATCAATGTAAATTCAGGATAAGGTGCTTTTAACTTAATTTTTGTTAGTCTAGTATTGCTGGCTTCAGTATTATTCTAGAATTTTTGAAATTTCCAGGACATGATGCCAAATCTTCGCAAGTGTGGTCTGAGGGAATGGTTGACCTATTGGGGGAAAGTCTGCTTTAGTATTGGGATCCATAGCTGTTTTACAAAGTAATAGCTCTACATTAAAGCTTTACCCATTCTGATGAAATCACAAAGCCTTTGCAGGGAGAAAGATAGGATACTGGCATGAGTTTGAAAGAGGTGTCACTTTCCTCATTCCTGAAGAAGGGCTTATGCCCAAAACATCGATTCTCCTGTTCCTTGGATGCTGCCTGACCTGCTGCGCTTTTCCAGCAACACATTTTCAGCTCTGATCTCCAGCATCTACAGTCCTCACTTTCTCCTGGTGAAGCTACCAGACAGGACTCATAGCTAAGCAATCCCAATGGAGCAGATATAAGCTTTGCAGTTCTGCCATATTCAATCATGAATGGTGGTGGACAATTAAACAACTCAGTGGACGAGGAGGCTCCACAAATATCCTCATCCTCAATAAGGGAAGACATCAGTGCAAAACATAAACAATTTTCAATTTTCACAGCAATCTTCAGCCAGAAACGTCAAGTGAATGATCCATCTTGGAAAGTCCCTCATATTACAGGTAGCAGTCTTTAGCCAATTTCAATCACAGCACTCGAGAAATGGTTGGAAGCATAGAATAGTACAAAAGCTGTGGGCCCTGACAATATTCTGGCAACAGTATTGAAGAGTTGTGCTCCAGAACCTGCTGCTCTCCTAGCCAAGCTCTTCCAGTATACTTACAACACTGACATCTTCCCAAACAACATAGAAGATTGCCCAAGTATGTCACGTACACAAAAGAAAGTTCAACGCCAACCATGCCAATTACTGCCCCATCAGTTTATGCTCGATCATCGTTAAAGCGATTGAAGTGTCCAAGCAGCACCTGCTCAGCAATAATCTGCTCACTGACACTCAGTTTTGGTTTCACCAGGGTCAGTCAGCTCCTAACCTCATTACAGTCTTGGTTTAAATATGGACAAATAGTTGAATTCCAGGGGCGAGATGAGAATGACAGCCCTTGACATCAAGGCTGCATTTGACCATGTTTGGAATCAAGGAGCCCTAGCAAAACTGGAATCAATGGAAACAGGAGGCAAACTTTCAACTGGTTGGAATCATACCTGCCCATACATGCTGATGGCTATGGTTGTTAGAAGACAGCCATCTCAGCTCCAGGATACCTCTGCAGGAGTTCCTGAGATTAGTGTTCTAGGCCCAACTATCTTCAATTGCTTCATCAATAACCTTCCCTCCATCATAAGGTCAGAAGTGGGAATGTTCGCTGATGATTGCACAATTTTCATCACCATACATAACTCCTTACATAGCGAAGTATTCCATGTTCTAGACAAAGTCCAGGCTTGTGCTGACAAGTGACAAGTAGCATTCATGCCACACAAATGCCAGGCAATTACCATCTCCAATAAGAGAAAAATCTAACCAGTGCCCCTTGACAATCAATGGTGTTACCATTACTGAATTCCCACACTGTTAACATATTTGGGGAAACCATTGACCCGAGACTCAAATAGACTCAGCACATAAACACATTGTCTACAGAGCAGGTCAGAGGCTAGAAGTACTGAGGCAAGTAACTCACCTTCTGCCTTCCCAAAGTCTGTCCACCATCTACAAAGCACAAGTCAGGAGTGTGATGGAATGTTTCCCACTTGTCCAGATGGGTGCATATCCAAGAACACTCAAGAAGCTTGACGCCATCCAGGATAAAGCAGCTTGCTTGATTGGTATCACTTCCACAAGCATCCACAACAGACAATCAGTAGCAGCAGTATGTACTATCTACAAGATGCCCTGCAGAAATTCACCAAAAATCCTTAGACTGAACCTTTCAAAGCCATGTCACCTCCATCTCAAAGGGCAAGAACAGCAGAGTAATGGGAACATTAAGTTTCCCTCCAAGCCACTCACCATCCTGACTTGGAACTATATTGTTCTTCCTTCGCAGTCACTGGGTCAAAATCCTGGAATTCCCTCCTAAGGACATTTTCAGTCTAACTACAGCATGTGGACTGCAGCACTTCAAGACGGCAGCTCACCACCTCATTGTCAAGGGCAACTAGGGACAGGCAATAAATGCAGGCCAGCAGACAACACTCAAGTCCGAGGATGAATGAAAAGAAAATCAGGAAACTCAGAAGTTCATGCGCAATTTCGATGAGAAGATGTATTAAGGCCACAGACACAGTTTGGAAAATTGGGTAAAGAGAAATGCATTCTGTTTTGGACTATGTAAGATAGGAAAACTTATATTTTGCCTGTGAAGAAGTGGGAAGCATCCATATTGGTAGCATAAGTTGATCAAACTTTGAAAAAAAGCATGAAGCCACCATTTTGCTTGTTAAAAATGGTAGAAAATCCCAGTTAGTGGCACAGAAATACAGTAGTACAATTAAAAATAAAATTAAACAATAAGTCTGATACTGAATATGACAATACATCTTTGAATTCAGTGAATGGCATTGCAGATAATGTCATCAATTATCAGAAATAAAGAATGACACAACACCAGGCAATAGTCCAACAGGTTTATTTGGAAGCACTCACAACTACCTGAAGGAGCAGTGCTCTGAAAGCTAGTGCTTCCAAATAAACCTGTTGGACTATAACGTGCTGTTGTGTGATTTTTTTAACAGAATAAAGAAAACACTGATATTTTCAACAATGAGTTATGCATAGTACAATGGATGGGAGTTTCTAATGGACAGGGGAAAGTATAATACAGACAGGCTTATAGCAGGCATTGTGGGGTATATCAATTGTGATTACTAACTGAGTAGTTTAATATTTGGAGGTTTATAATGGACAGTATCATGGATGGGAGTTTCTAATGAGCACGAGAAATATAATGAATTGGGGATTTATAATGGGCAGTGTGTAGAATCATGGGTTGGGCTTATATCTGGTAGTATGTAATATAATGAATGTGTGTTTATAATGGGCAGGATGTAGTATTATAGGATGGGAGATTATAATAGGTACACTTCTTTGGTGCATTTGTTGTAGTGCTATCAAGCAGTATTTATAAAGCAATGACCTAACCAGTTCCAAAGCTATGATCACTTCCATCTAAACATTCAAAGGCAGCAAATACATGAAAACACCACCACATGTAACTCCAAATCACTCACCATCTTGATTTAGCCATATATTGCTGTTCCATCAGTATCACTGAATCAAAATTCTGGAACATTGAAGGTTTCCCTATATGCATAGACTGCAGCGGTTTAAGAGGGCCACTTTCTCCAGGGCATTTAGGGATGGGTAATAAATCACTGACTAAACCAGTGATTCCCAATTCCCATAGATGATTTTTTAAAAAAAGTCTAAGTCATTTGACAATTACTTCAAGTTGGGAACAAACAACAACTTAAATGGGCAAGATTCAATGGAAGACTTCAGCTTCTGAGGAAACCCATACTTAATTTCAAGAATAAGAACTATAACTGTCATAATTCATAACAGACAGAATCATTGCTGGACATACTGATGAGACTTTGTCCATAGAAGATTGAACCTTGGAGAAAACAATTCAAATTATACTAGAAGCAGAAACCAGGAGGAAACACAGACAAAGTTTAAGAGAAGAACAACTTTATCACAGGACAGCAATATAAACTTTATAAGGTGTAAACACTTCAAAGATACACTCAGCAACTTTCAGACTATTGAGTCTGCGCCAATCAAAAATAACAACATATCCTCATCCCATTTTTTTAGCATTTTGTCCATGATGTCACACAGTCTTTGGATGGTAGCCTTTACTGTGGAGACTACAAATGACTTCGCAGGTGATTTTGATCAACTGTATACCTTGTCAACTCAACTTCAGATTGTATCATCTCAGCATGAGCAGCAAAGGAGAACACCAGCTTCATGCACCACTGAGCCACTAGCATTCATTTCAAGAAGGCAATCCAACAATTCTAATAATTAATTAGAAGATAGATTACTAACCTGGGTACTAATAACTATCTGCCTTATCTGCTCACAGGGGGAGCAATTCCAATCCAGGACATCCCTGATGGCCTCCTATTTCAAGGACAGCAATTTCCCCTCCCACGTGATCAACAATGCCCTCCAGACCATTTCCTCCACTTCCTGGACCTCTGCCCTTGAACTCCACCCCTCCAACTGCAACAAGGATAGAACACCCTGGTCCTCACCTTCCACCCTATTAATCTCTGATATTCCTGCACATCCAAACACCTCATCTCCTGCGTCCATTGCTCTCAATGTGGTCTCCTCTACATTGGAGTTACAGGACATCAATTCGCAGAACATGTCAGGGAAAATCTCTGGGAAACATGCACTAAACAACTCCACCGCCCTGTGGCCAACTACCCCTCCCACTCTGCCAAGGACATGCAAGTCCTGGGCCTCCTCCACCGCCAAATCCAAGCCACCCGATGCCTGGAGGAAGAACACCTCATCTTCTGCCTTGGGGCCCTCCACCCTCACAGCATCAATGTCAACTTCACCAGTTTCCTCCTTTCCCCCCCCCCACCTCATCCCAGATCAAACCTTCCAACTCGACACCCCCCTCTTGAACTGTCCTACCTATCCATCTTCTTTCCCACCAATCTGCTTCACCCGCCTCTCCAATCTCTCACCATCACTCCCCACGTGCATTTACCTATCGCCTTCCAAGCTACCTCACCCTGCTATTTATCTCTCAGCCCTCTTCCCACTGCATCCCCCCATCACCCAACATTCCTGATAAAGGGTTTAATGCCTGAAACGTTGATTCTTCTGCTCCTCGGATGCTGCCTCATCTGCTGTGCTTTTCCAGTACCACACTTTTTGACTCTGATCTCCAACATCTGCAGTCCTCACTTTCTCCATCCAATTACTGTCTGCAGCTTTGGTGGCAACAGTCTGAGCCAGCATGGCATCAAGCTGTGGATATGTAGTGACAAGCACGGATCTCATTGTTTCCACCTGAGCTTCCACTGTAGCACTGAGATGTTGGTTGGACTTGACTCGTGTTTAACTGAAGGTAAGGCACACCACTGAATGCTGCTTGATGGATGGATCCACAACTGCTATCACAATTAGCCACTACTTCCATGCTAGAGAGCCATGAGCTCCAAGTTCTGTATCAATTTGATGTTGGACACCTCCATTTCCCTTGACAGACTTTACTGTAGCCCAGTTCCTGTACCCAGTGATATCAAAGCAGATCCATCAGTATTCTCTCATTTACTGTTTTATTAAAGTTCTCACCTGAGTCTTTTCCAGCAGAACCTGTCTCTGACATTACCCTCTGAGGTGCTGCCACCTAGCCATTACCCTGGGTCAGCTACAGCCAACTCATGCTAACCCTGAATTCATATTACCCCTTAAATATTTATAACATTATAGAAGTATAATAATCAGTGTAATAATGAAGCCTAACTGAAAAGGACCATTTATTGTTCAACATCGAAACAAAACCAGTACTTGCGGAATACAACAGTCTCAGACCTGCTGCACTTTTCCAGCAACACATTTCCAGCTCAGCCCAGAAAAGACAGTTTTTTGAAAATCCATTCCGAAGTCTGCTTTTTGTTTTTGCAGTCAAAATACAGAGCAGGAAGTGGCCAAAAATCAGCATCCAATGAAATGTTTAGAACATATAACAATACAGCACGGTAGATGCCCTTCAGCCCTTAATGTCGTGCCGGTCTTTTATCCTACTCTAAGATTAGACTAACCTATAGACCCTTCATTGTACTAATTTCCATGTGCCTATCCAAGAGTCCCTCAAATGTTCCTAATGTATCTGACTCTACTACCACTGCTGGCAATGCATTCCACACATCCACAACTCTAAGTAAAGAAACTACCTGTGACATCTCCTCGATAAGTGCCTCTAATTACCATAAAACTATGCTCCGTCATGGAAGATATTTCTGCCGTGGGAAAATATCTCTGTCTATCTACTCTATCTATGCTTCTCAACATCTTGTACACCCTTATCAAGTCACCTTTCATCCAAGGCACAAAATCTTAGGTAGAAAGTAATAAAATGAGGAAATATGGTTAAAAGTTCAATGTTAAAATCCTTCTTAGTATAAAGTAGAAAAAAGAAAAATAAAGTTCAACATTGCGAAGTGCCAAGCCACGCTAGGCTTGCATTCCCACAAGGGGTTCCATCTCCCCACACTTGAGGCCACCGCAGATGCTCTGAGATATTGGTCTGCCTGCTGTCTGCTGCTACTGCTGCAAATGCCGGGGGTTCTCTATTGCCACTGCGCAGGGTTCAATCTCCCCAATGCTGGCTCACTCTGCATGTTGAACTCAGTCTCTCATGCTCCCCCATGCTCTCTCACTGACCTCCACACTGGCTCGATCTTTCCACAGGCGGTAAGTAGAATAAAGTAAGAAAAAACAAGCTGTGAAGGAAAATGTAGTGAAGTATGATGGAGCAGATCTGCTCCAGGCAGGTGCCCACACGCTGCTCTGCTACTCCACTGCCATCTTGAAGATCACAGCAATTAATAAAATATCCTACTGCATGTGAAACCTACCTTCTAATGTTATGTACATTGAAGATAATGTTCAACATATATTGAGCACCGCATCATATCATTCAGCAATATAATGCACAATAATGAGTCTGCTTGAAGTGTAGACTGGTTCGGCAAACAGCCATTTTCTGCACTGCAAGATTTCACAGACAGCAATGTAGTAAATGACCAATTAATATTGTTGATGAAGGAAAGATGATAAGGGATAGGTAGTATTGAGGAGGCAGGGAGGCTGCAAAAGGATTCAGACAGGTTAGGAGAATGGGCAAAGAAGTGGCAGATGGAATACAATATGGGAAAGTGTGAGGTCATTCACTTTGGTAAGAAATAAAGCATGGACTATTTTCTAAATGGGGAGAAAATTCAGAAGTCTGAACTGCAAAGAGACTCGGGAGTTCAAGTCCAGGATTCTCTGAAAGTAAACTTGCAGCTTGAGTCAGTAGTTAGGAAGGCAAATGCAATGTTGGCATTTATTTTGAGAGGACATGAATATAAAAGCAGGGATGTACTTCTGAGGCTCTATAAGGCCACATTTGGAGTATTGTGCGCAGTTTTGGGCCCCATTTCTCAGTAAGGATATACTGGCCCAGGAGCATGTTCACAGGAGGTTCACAAGAATGGTCTCAGGGATGAAAAGCTTAACATATGAGGAATGTTTGAGCACTCTGGGTCTATACTTAATAGAGTTTAGAAGGATGAGGAGAGATCTAGTTGAAACTTACAGAATACTGAATGGTCTGAACCAGAGTGGAGGTTGGAAAGATGTTTCCATTGGTCGGAGAGACTAAGAATTGAGGGCATAGCCTCAGAGTACAAAGAACAAAGAAAATTTACAGTCCAGGAACAGGCTCTTTGGCCCTCGAAACCTGAGCCGATCCAAATGTACTGTCTAAACCCGTCGGTCAATTCCTAAGCATCGGTATCCCTCTGCTCCCCACCTACTCATGCATCTGTCCAGACGCATCTTAAATGAATCTATCATGCCTGCCTCTACCACTTCTGCTGGCAACGCGTTCCAAATGCCCACCAACCTCTGTGTGAAGTACTTACCACGTGTATCTCCCTTAAACTTTCCACCTCTCACTTTGAAAGCATGACCTCTCGTTATTGAATCCTTCACCCTGGGAAAAAGCTTGTCTCTATCCACCCTGTTTATACCCTTTATGATTTTGTAAACCTCAATCAGGACCCCCCTCAATTTCCTTTTTTCTAGTGAAAAAAACCTCCACGTGTGCAGCAACCTTCAGGGTACAATGGACCTGCACTCCCAGATCTCTCTGCCCACCAACTTTTCCCAAGGCTCTTCCATTCATTGTATAATTCACTTTAGAATTAGACTTGCCTAAATGCATCACCTCACATTTGTCTGGATTGAAAACCATCTGCCACTTTTCTGCCCAACTCTCCAGTCTATCTATATCCTCCTGTATTCTCTGACAGCCCCTTATGCTTTCTGCCACTTCACCAATCTTTGTGTCATCTGCAAACTTGCTGACCATATCAACAGTGCCCTCTTCTAGATCATTTATGCATATTACAAACAACAGTGGCCCCAATACTGACCCCTGTGGAACACCACTGGTCACCTTCCTCCATTTCGAGAAAGTCCCTTCAACCACTATCTCTGTCTCCTGTTGCTCAACCAGTTCTTTATCCACCTGGCTAGAACACCCTGCACACCACGTGACTCCACTTTCTCCATTAGTCTACAATGGGGAACCTTATCAAACGTCTTACTAAAGTCCATGACATCAACGGCCCTCCCTTCATCTAACAACTTGGTCACTTCCTCGAAGAACTCTATCAAGTTGGTAAGGCATGATCTCTCCCGCACAAAACCATGTTGTCCCTCACCGATAAGTTCATTCCTTTCCAAATATAAATAGATCCTATCTCTCAGTACCCTCTCCAACAACTTCCCCACCACCGTCAGGCTCACTGGTCTGTAGTTACCCGAAATATCCCTACTATCCTTCCTGTACAGGGGGACAACATGAGCAACCTTCCAGTCTCCGGCACTTCACCTGTATTTAAGGATACCACAAAGATATCTGTCAGGGCCCCAGCTATTTCCTCTCTCGCCTCCCTCAGCAACCTGGGATAGTTCCCATCCGGTCCTGGGGATTTGTCCACCTTAATAACCTCTAGCATACCCAACACATCTTCCTTACTTATGCCAACGTGATCCAGACTAATCAGATTCATCATGTTCCTCTCCTCAGTGAACACTGATGCAAAGTAATCATTCAGAATCTCACCCATTCTCTCAGGTTTGGCACATAACCTTCTATCATTATGTTTTAGCAAACCAATCCTTTCTCTAGTTACCCCACTTGCTTCTTATAGAAGATTAAAATGCTTTGGGATTTTCCTTAATTCTGCTAGTTAAAGCAATTTCATGACCCCTTTTAGCCCGCTTGATTCCTTGTTTAAGACTTGTCGTACTCTTCCGATATTCCTCCAGGGCCCATTCTGTTCTCAGCTGCCTCGACCTTATGTACGCTTCCCTTTTCCTCTTGGCTAGTCGTACAATTTCATGAATCTTGCCCTTCCTATCCTTTGCCTTCAATGGGACATGCCTATCCTGCACTGCCGTTAACCTATCTTTGAAAGCTTCCCACACCTCAAATGTGGACTTCCCTTAAAATAGCTGTGTCTAATCCACATTTCCCAGCTCCTGCCTAATTTTGATATAATTGGCCTTGGCCCAGTTTAACACTCTTCCCTTAGGACCACTCTCTTCTTTATCTACGAGTATTGTAAAACTTATAGAATTGTGGTCACTGTTCCCAAAGAAATCCCCCACCACAACTTCTACCACTTGTTCTGGCTCGTCAGGAAAAAAGAGAAGATCTTTCAGAACAGAGAAAAGGAGAAACTTCTTCAGCCAGTGAGTGGTGAATCTATGGAATTCACTGCCAGAGAAGGCTGTGGAGGCCAGGTCATTGAGTATATTTGAGACGGAGATAAATAGGTTCTTGATTGTCAAGGGGATGAAAAGAAAGCTGGAGAATGAAGTTGAGAAACTTCTCAGCCATGATTGAATGGTAGAGCAAACTCAATGGGCTAAATGGCCTAATTCCTGCTCCTGTGTCTTATGATCTTACAAGTTATATCTTTAGATTAGATTAGATTAGATTACATTACAGTGTGGAAACAGGCCCTTCAGCCCAACAAGTCCACACCGACCCGCCGAAGAAATGGCCTAATTCCTGCTCCTGTGTCTTATGATCTTACAAGTTATATCCTTGCTGTACATTTAATAACATTGCCAAATCCTTAATATCGGCCAAGAACTGGTAATAGTGAAGAGAGTGGTAACAGTGGTAATAGTGAAGAGCTGTAATTACACAAATATCTATTGGAATAATGTTATGACTAAATGATAGGATGACAGGAGGAATTGATAATATCTCAGGAAAAATTCCTTCATCAGAACACTCTTCATTCAACTAGAAAGGAATCATTGCTGGATCAGGTAATGAGAAATAAGGTGGGCCAAATGGACAAGCTGTCTGGAGAAACACTTGGATGAGAGTCACCATCACATCATAAAGTTTACATTGATAATGGAGTAGAAAAAATAGCAATCTAAAGTATGACTTCCAAATAGAAGATAGTTAACTTCAATGAGATGAGAAGAAACCTAGTCAAAGATTATCAGGGAAAGATCATAACAAAGCAAACAGATGATCTTTAGTGAGATATTTCAGGCGAACAGACAGAAGGGAAACAAAGGCTCTGTCTCTTAGATGACAAGGGAGATATGGAATCTGAGCAATAACTGCTGGTCCAGTCAGCGATGCCTGCATCTCATGAACAAATGTTAAAAAAGACAGTGTAAGATGCATGTCAGGTAGATTCTTTAAATGAGAAGCACCTCAAATATAATAAACTGAAACAAGAAGTGGCAAAAAATAAAACTGGAAAAGAAAGAATATGACACTGAAATGATCATAAAACATAAAAGTCATCTACTAGCATATAAACAGTAAACATATAGTAAGTGGCAGTATCAGGCCAATCAAGGACAAAGAGGGCGATATATGCTTTGATACACAGGGCAAAAGCTTGAATATTTAGTTAAGTAATTTGATTAGTGGTTTACTACAAAGTTGTTAACAAAATTCTGCTAGGAGCAGAAACGGCAGAGATAATGAATGGGATGAATATTTCTGAAAAGTTTTGCTATGCTTAAAGCAGTGTATCATGTTGCCTGGATGTTTTGCATCCCAGATTGCTATAAGAGTGCAGCAAGTGATTAGGAAGATAAATGTTGACGATTATTGAATTGGAAAGAGAATATATAAGTAGCGAAGTTTTGCTGCAGTGCTATTGAGACCCTATTTGGACTTGTGTTCAGTTTTTGCCTACTTATTTAAAAAAAAATATTCCCACAGTGGTAGTGTTCCTACCTCTGAGTGAAAAAGTCTGGCTTCAAATCCCACCTACTCCAGAGGTATACAAAATCAGATTTGCTGGAAGTTGCCCTTGGAATAATTATTCATTTGATGCTTTTAACCTAATTTATCACTCTTCCCCAGACATTACACCCAATGTACTCGGAAGATGAAGTCTAACGTCAATGACACACACATGGTCGGATGAGTCTGCTTTATATTTTCTAAACAACCTGTTCAGAAATGTTATAATACACCTGCGGAGCAGGTGGGACTTGAACCCGGGTCTCCTGGTCCAGAGGTAGAGATACTACACCTGCACCACAAGAAGGCCATGTGAGTCTGCTTTTCTACTATTATGCCACAAGAGCTGATAAATCTGCTTTTTTTAAAAACATAAAAAAATGTTTCTAATCAACCTATTTAGAAATGCTATCACACATTTAGGTGGAAATTTAACCCCAATCTCTCATACCAAGGGTAAGAACACTACCACTGCACCTTAACCTGCCCTTGAGTCTGCCTTGTAAAGGGTTCAGGTGAAGAGTTCTAGCTGGGCAGGTCATTGCCTGTTACCATGGTATCTCAGACTCAACAAGGCCAACATGAGATCAATTAACGGTTTCCTATGGGCCTTGAGGAGGTTATCACAAGAAGTGACCACAATTCAGACATGCTTCATTAACTGTAAATTGCTTTGAGATCTTTATTGTTCAGGAAAAGCACTACAAAAACAATGTATTTCTTTATACTTTTCTAAAATTGACATGGTGCCTGTATCTGAGCAAGTTCCTGGTTTTATCAGATCAAGTGATAGTGCTTCTTCATCAGATGTCTGGTGTCATTCTAATTTTTCACAAAGAGGCTGGAACTCCTGGACAAGAAGGTGCTCCTGGATGTCTTTAATGAGAAATGCAAAAGGGGTAGATTGGGGTAAGGTAACTAGGATCGAATGGAAAGCAAGTGATCTATGGCCACATTATCTTCAGCTTTCATTTCATGCTGGATAGCAAAATGATGATGGGATTGGATATGTGAAGGGGCAGCATGCAAGAAAAATGTGAACATCCTGGATGTTCCAGTGATGTCAGCTGCAAAGGCTTTGGAGCACCAAGGAACTCCGGAGAAGCAGACATACCTGTTTCCTGTTGCTTCTATTCTGCCATCAGCTTATCAGCTACTTGCATTCGCAACAGAAATGGAATAATCTCACATTGCATTGTGCATGAGGTGGGGTTTCTGAATGCTCAGCAAAAGTCATGATTTCTGAGGAGGTGAGTGGTGAGAATGCAGTGCATTCTGCCATTTGACAGTTGGTGATACTGTGGGTAGGAGATGACACTTTATAATGCATTCACTGATCTTGACTAAAACCAAATTTGAACACTTTTTTCTGCTATTAAAGTCAGGTCTTCAGACCAATTCCAGAAATTATCAGACATGTCCTACCTCCTCTCATTTTCATTGGGAACTAGATGTGTCATGTGGATGTATGATGCCCTACTTGAGAAAACACTCAGTCCTCTCATGTAAGTAATACAGACTGTAATTAGCCAAATCCCTAGCATCGATCCTTTCAGCACATCACTAGATACACATTGCCTTACTGAAAATGATCTGATATTCATACCCCCTACTTTCTGTTGTTAACCAGATCTCACTCCACGTGAGAAATTATCTTCAATCCCACGAGACTTGTCTTGTTTGACATTATCTTTTGGAATACCTTGTTCAATACCTTCTGAAAATGCAAATGCACTATTTCCACCAGAACGTTCCTGCTAGTTACTCACTTGAAAGGTTTAATACAATCGTAGAATCATACAGCTTGGAAACAGACACATTGTCAACTCTTTCGTGTAAACCAGATATCCTAAACTCACTCAGCCTGCATTTGGCCCATATTTGTCTAAACTTTTCCTGTTCAGCTGCTCATCCAGATGCCCTTTAAATGTTCTCATTGGCATCTGCCTCAATCACTTCCTCTGGTAGATCTTTCCATACACACATCACCCTCTGCATGAAAATGTTACTATCGGGTCCTTTTTAAATCTTTCCCCTCTCACTTTAAACCCATGCCATCTCGTCTAGGACTCACCCACCCTCGGAAAATGATTTTGGCTTTCACCATATCAATGCCCCTCATGATTCTGTAAATCTTTCTAAGGTCACCCCTCAACCTCCGACACTCCAGGAAAAAAACCCCCAGCCTATTCAACCTCTCCCTATAACTCAAACCTTCCAGTCCCGGCATCATCCTTGTTAATCTTTTCTGCATCGTCTCAAGTTTTACAACACCCTCCTAATAAAATGACGACCAGAATTGTATATGGTATTCTAAATGTGGCATCAGCAATGGTCCTGTACAGCTACAACATTACATACTAACTCCTGTACTCGGTGTTCTGACCAATGAAGGCACCTTCTTCACCACCCCCTATCTACCCAAGACTTCACTTTCAAGGAACTATGCACCTGCACCCCTAGGTTTCTTTGTTTGGCAATGTTCCCAGGGCCCTACCATTAACTGTATAAGTCATAGCAAAATGCAATATCTCACATTTATCTAAATTAAATTCTAATATACTTATCCAACACAATTCCACTTCCATAATATCATATGGACACTGATTAATAATACTGTGATTTCACAAATGTGCTGTTACCCTATTCTTAGGAATAAATTCCAGCATTTTTCTTACTACAGATGTCAGGTTAATAGAACTGAAATTCCTTACTTTCTCCAACTTATCATGAACAAGGACGTTACATTTCCTATTATCCAATCCATGGGAAATTTTGGAACATAAAAATCAATGCCATTCTTTTTGCTGCACACAAATCTCTACTTTCATGCAACTTCCTATTAATAGCTCTCTGAAATAATACTGATCGCCTTTCTCTTGAATTCATCTGAATTATTATATCACAAATTCTTCCATGTGAATTCCACATTTTGACCATTTTCTGAGTGCAAATTCTTTCCTTGTTCATTTACAGAGAACAATACAGCACAGGAACAGGCCACTTGGCCCACCATGTATGGTGCATATCCCTCTATTTCCTGCACATACATGTGTATGTCTCAATGCCTCTTAAACTTTGCTAATGTATCTGCTTCTACCACCTGACCTGCAAGCGTGTTCCAGGGACTTACCAGCCTTTCTGCAAAAAGGATTCCTCACTCATCTCCTTTAAACTTTCTCCTCTCACCTTAAACCTATGCTGCCTAGTATTTGACATGCTCACTTATTGGATTTAATGGTGACTATCATATATTTACAATATTTGATTTTGGAGTTCTAAACTATGGTCACTAGACCCAAAACATTAACTCTGATTTCTCTCTACACATGCTACCAGACCTGCTGAATTTTTCCAGCAATTTCTGTTTTTTTTTGTTTCTGACTGCTGGCATCAATGGTTCTTTCAGTTTTTAAAATCAGATTTTGGATTCTGTACAAGAAATTAATTTTAAGCTCACATTCTATTTTTGCTTTGTAGAGATTAACAAAGGAGACAATCTATCCAGCAATTCGTGGAGAATAGAAATTAGGACATGTATTTGTTGCCTCATAATTGCAGGAATATTTGTGCACCAATAGAGAAAAGCAACACTAATTTACCACTATATTTTCAGAAGTTCCTGGGGTAATATTTGCAAAGATAATAAAACAAATGCCTTTTTCTATTGTACAAATAAGAATACATATGACAAATATATATTAATTAAAAATAATACACTGCTGTTGTTTGCAGGCTTGTGTGGCTGTACTTCAAAAATCTATAATATAGAGTGAACTTAAAAAACTGCAAGGCATATTTCAGCAAGTTCATTTCTTAACAATATCTGCTAACTATGCTCACCAAGTTCCACCTGTTCACTACAACCTATTTTAGAATTTCAGTGTATGAAGGTGTCAAAAACAGGGCTTGTCATATTCAGTTTCAAGTGCTGAACATATATAGAAACATATGATGATGACTGGATGGATACTGAGAAATACCAAGTGAAATTACTGATGTTGCTTCTCTAATTTTATCCTGATATTAGAATACCAGTTAAAGCAATCATTGGGCTTTTGTATGCTAAATATAGGAACTGGACCTGCTGTGCCAACAAAAAAAGTCACATATATAAGATGTCCAGGAAATAGAGAGCTGCTGGTGTCCAACCATCAGGGTAAGTTTGTCACTATATTGTATTATTATTTGAGGTTAATGTTTCTAGCACGTCACTTTATATTATAACAAAATAAATTATTTCAGAAACGTCTCTCAAAATAAGGGTCAGAGGATATAACAATGATTTGCACATTGAAATTAGATCCAAAAAAGTAAAATGCATCCGTTCTGTACTTTTTTTTGCTAGACTTTGCTGTGGAGGTTTGATTCTTCTTGCCTGTGACTGATAAAAGGTACGGATTATTATTGCAACCAAATAGAAACTCTATTTTTCTGAATCAATTAAAAATAATCAGTGCCACTGAATTAAGAATTGAATCACAGAATCGTTACGGTGCAGAAGGATGCTGTTCGGCCCATCGCGTCCGCTCCGGCTCTCTAAACGAGCACTGAGTGTAATCGTGAGCCTCACAAACGACTTGCATTCTAGTCTGCAAGTTATTTGATTTCAGATTATTATCTAACATTGTGCTACAAGCAGCGACTTTAGCATCCGGCAGTACAGTGTTGCATAACATTTCAATGGCACATAAATATCGCGCGCCACATATTTAAAGTGTCCGACGGCTTTGAAATCACAGAATACAAAAATGTAATTTAGTGTAATTAAAACTTGGGAATGACTTTGGTGTTTTAAACATGGCCAATCCGTGGACATTACATTGAAAAGATATAATGTGTAAAGTTCGAGCAATTTGTCTCCTCTGCAACACTGCCGAAATAAGCGGTGGACAAATTGCTCCGATTTTGAAAATTAAAAGCCACACCCGTCATTTAGATAGCAGTGAGATCAGCAGGACAAGGATGTCGTTCGTTTTCTTCAGAAACAGACTACGTATCTGGAGAAATCGGACAGTTCCGGATTAAGCCATTCGGCTCATCGAGTCTGCTTTGAGAGAATCAGCTACGCTGAATGTGGATGGAGTTGTCGTCATATAGTTTTGAACTGCAGCTAATCAAATCGCTAAAAAAAAGTTTAAGGATTGAAAAGCATGCAATAAATGATAAAGGTTACTAAATCTGCAGAGCTTGCAATTAAACTCTAAATGAACTCTACGAATTACTGCAATAACAGGACAGAACAAAATATTGCAATATATAAGTAAAACTCAGAAATAAATGAACAAGATATATCTTTTACTCGCTCAAACAGTAATTGATTAAGTTCAAATATAAGCGATCTTGCTTCCTGACCTAAGTGAAAATTAATTGTGTCAAAAAGTAATGCACTCAATCTCTATTTTAACAATAAACAGAAGCCATGGGGGATTCGGAAATGGCAGCGTTTGGAAAGGCGGCGTCCTTTTTACGCAAAAGTGAAAAGGAGAGATTGGAGGCTCAGAACCGTCCATTCGATGCCAAAACCGCCTGCTATATCTCCGATGACAAGGAATTGTACGTCAAAGGTACAGTCAAGAGCAAGGAAGGTGGTAAAGCCACCGTGGAGACTATCGACAAGAGGGTCAGTTGAACAACGGTTAAGTAAATCATTCTGAAATCATTCGCAAAACTCGACATTCCTTTAGATTAATATGCCAATTATTCTGCAGACTGTAACTGTCAAAGAAGACCAAGTTCTACCAATGAATCCTCCAAAATTCGATAAAATCGAAGACATGGCCATGTTGACCCACTTGAATGAAGCATCCGTGTTGTATAACCTCAAAGAGCGTTATGCTGCCTGGATGATCTATGTAAGTACGGTAGATGCAGATTGCATCATTAAACATGATCGTGGAAGATACGAAAAAAGTGTCTCATTCTTTTCCCCAAATGTAGACCTACTCTGGGCTGTTCTGTGTCACGGTGAACCCCTACAAGTGGTTGCCCGTGTACGATCCCGAAGTCGTGGCTGCTTATCGGGGCAAGAAGCGTCAAGAGGCTCCACCCCACATCTTCTCCATCTCTGATAACGCCTATCAGTTCATGCAAACTGGTGAGTTTGTGCTTTTTCGTTCATTTTATCCCTGTCTGATTTTTTTTCGTTACTGGTTGAAACTAGGACAATGAGATGAACGGACGCCGCATTCTGTTATCAATTTTGATCTTCTTCTTCACAGATCGCGAAAACCAGTCGATCCTGATCACGTAAGTTGCTGTTTTAATATAATCCCGCAGAGGTCGGGAGTTAGGGAACAGAACTGGCATCGACTCCGGACTATTTTAATCGCTTTATTGGTCCAGCACTTGCTAATTTCCTCATTTTCTATCTCCCTCCTGTCCAGCGGAGAATCTGGTGCCGGAAAGACCGTAAACACGAAACGTGTCATCCAGTACTTTGCCTCAGTTGGAGCCGCAATTGATCCAAACAAGAAGAAAGAAGCTCAGAAATCTGGGAAGATGCAGGTAAAAGAAAAGGATTCTAGTAGAATGCAGCAATTTCTTGGTTGTAACTCGTTCCTCAAAGAATTCTCCAAACTGTTAACGGGAAATCTTTTTGCAGGGGTCCCTGGAGGATCAAATCATCCAGGCTAACCCATTGCTGGAAGCCTTTGGGAACGCCAAGACAGTGAGAAACGACAACTCCTCTCGCTTCGTAAGTTTTTGAAACATTTCCTTCAGTTGCTGACTATCTTGCACTGTATCCTCTGGTGTGCACTGCACTTATTAGCATCAGGATCTGCCAATATCACAAATTAAACTGTGCATTTGTTGTGAAATCTTGCTTCAAACCTCTGATTTCAATAACCTTCACATTCCAGGGTAAATTCATCCGAATTCACTTCGGGACCACTGGGAAATTGGCTTCTGCTGATATTGAAACCTGTAAGTACCGTTGAAGTTAACCTTTCAACGTTTGTAGATGGAGTTCTGGTCAAACACAATGGTTCATCAGTAAATCTACATTTGTATGTGCACACTCTCTCTAGATCTGCTGGAAAAATCCAGAGTAACTTTCCAGCTAAAAGCTGAAAGGAGTTACCACATTTTCTACCAGATGATGACAAACCACAAGCCAGAAATTGTTGGTAAGGACAGAAGTTTTGTTCTCTGCTAACCTGGGAGTTATTAGTTCCAAAGCTTTAATTTTGGTCATACACTGTACCCTAAACTCATTTTACAAATACACTGTAGATAACTTATTTTTAAAAATCTAAGCATTACGGTTGTAATTTAATGCTGTTGTTTTCACATTTTAATTCCAACTTTATCTGATATAAGGGCTTGCCTGTCTGTAATGCATTCAGTGGTGGCTTGATGTATATAGAACTTAAACTGAATTTGACGTATTCACTGAATGGAAGAGAAGAAACCTGAAGGTAAAACTGGGTGCTATGGAACATTTATTTATTGCAAACATTCCCACAAAATGTTTATTTTATTTTCTGCAGAGGCTTGCCTCATTACCACCAATCCCTATGATTATCCATTTGTCAGCCAGGGTGAGATTAGTGTCAACAGTATTGATGATAATGAAGAACTAGTGGCAACTGATGTGAGTATCATCTGTTTATGCTTTAGTTGTATTTTCTTATTCCCGCTGATATCTTGAAAAGCATGCAAAAATTTGGCAATTAGCACAAATACACCATTTTTCTTAAATATAGCAAAATTTAGAATAAAGATGATACAGTCATAGAGTCCTACAGCATGGAAACAGACCTTCGGTCCAACTAGTGCATATCAAATATAATTCCAAACAAAATGAGTCACCTGCCTGAGATAGGTCCATATCCCTCCAAATATTTCTTGTTCCTGTACTTATCCAAAAATTTTTAAACATTCTAACTGTACTCACATCCACCACTTCCACTGGAAGTTCATTCCACACACAAACTACTCCGTGCAAAAAAGTTATCTCTCATGACCTTTTTAAATTTTTCTCCTCTCTCCTTAAAAAAAATGCTCCCTCAACATGAAATCTCCCACCCTGGGGAAAAGATACCTGTCATTCGCCTTATGTATACACCTCCATAAGATCACCCTTCAACCTCCTTCACTCCAGTGAAAAATGTTCCAGCCTATCCAGCTTATATTTATCCATGCTTCCAGACAGAAAATTGAAATATTTTTGTTTTTGATCCATAGGGTGTGGTAGCATGACATTTCAAAATAAATTTCAATAATTTCACAAGTAAGTAGATGAGACTATTTCAACAAATGTTTCTTTTCTTTTTGATTTTCACTCTATTGTTTGGTTATAAAGACTGCTATTGATATCCTGGGCTTCACCAATGAGGAAAAATGGGGCATCTACAAACTCACTGGTGCAGTAATGCACTTTGGTAACATGAGGTTCAAGCAGAAACAACGAGAGGAACAAGCTGAGCCTGATGGCACAGAAGGTAACAATGTCACACATCTCCATTTACTATATCCATTAATAAAGGTTATATATTCAGATTACAAGCTTAAGGGGTGATCTGATCAAAGACATCAAGATATTAACAGGAAAAAATAGGGTAGGTAAAGATAACCTATTGCTATTGGTTGCACATTCCAGAACTAGGGGTCATAGTCTGAGAATTAAGGCCACACCATTCAGGAGAAATGTTAGGAAGCACTTTGACACTCAAAGGGTGGTAGATGTTTGGAACTCTTCCACAAATTACAATGGATACTGGATCATTTATCTATTTTATATCTGAGATAAATCATATTTTATTCAGGAAAGGTATTGATATGCAGTTTGACCACAGATCAGGTATAGTCTCATTGAATGGTGAAACAGGCCCGAGGGGCTGAATAGCAATAGGAATAAGCCATGATCCAATTAAATTTCAATCAATAAAATACACTATTTATTTAAATTTATAATATAAACTGTGTTGAAACTAGTTCCACAATGGTAAAGTGTGTTCTTTAAGAAGCAAATGGGGTCAATTTTTGGATTCTGACTTCAAGAAAGCTGTCCACAAAAGAACTTGTGATCTCTGTTGCACTGCTCTGCAGTTCCTGACAGGAAATTAATCTGGTGTACATTTAACGGAATTGTTATGTATAGCAGTGAAACCAGTAAAGAGGATAATCAGCCAATGATAATTGAAGCATTCTCCCACACCGGAGGACCAGAAAATGTAGGAGCAGAAAGTAGCCATTTGGTTCAGTGAGTCAGCTCTGCCATTCAATGAGATAATGGCTAACCTAGTAATCCACAGTCCTCAAACTTACTATTCACTTACTATTTAAAAATCTGTCTCTAACTTGAACATACTTAAGAACATAACCTCTAAAGCTCTCTTTGTTAAAGAACTCCACAGATCACTAACCACTGAGAGAAGAAATTCCTCCTCATCGCAGCCACCAATGTGTGACTCTTATTCGGAGATCATAGTCTCTGGTGCTAGACTCACCTACAATGGGAAACAGTCTCTCTGCATCTACCTTGTAAGACCCCTTAGAATCTTATATGTTTCAATAAGATCACCTCTTATTTTAAAGTCCAAAGAATAGAAGCCCAGCCTCCTCAAACTCTTTCAAACAAGAAAATCCTTCCATCCTCAGACCAACCTACTGAACCTTTGCTGAATGTCTCCAATGCCAGTATGCCTCTATTCTTCTGATCACAGTGTGTAACCAGACATTTTTCCCTTACACAGCAATTGAGGAAGTTATAAACAGTTTTTCTTTCACTTTTGAAATAAATTTTCAAATGGTGAAATAAACTATTAGCATTGGAAAAGACAGAAGCTAAACTATCAAATAATCAAGCTATAAAAACATTGTATTTTTACTTTTTAAAAAGTGGAAACTTATCCTACTGGAGAAACCTAACATCCAACAAGTGTAAAATTAATCTTTCAGGGCAAATAAGACTGGTTAATACAAATAATGAACTTAGCACATAATTAAAAGCATTTTATCGAACAAGTTATACTTTTTCAAAGGAATTACAATAAAGCTCACAACATAAGTTGGTTTTTTTCATGGGATATGAGTGTTGCTAGCAAAGCCAGCAGTTGGTGCCCATTTCTAATTGCCCTTAATCAGAGTGGTTTGCCAGGCCACTGCAGTCAAAAATCAACCACACCACTGCACATCTGGAATCTGGGATTGCAGCAGTTTGAGGCAGCTCACCACCTTGTTCTCAGGGCAACTAGGGATGGGCAATAAATATTGGCCAGCAAGCGACAGCCATGTCCTACAAATGAACAAAAAATGTCACATGTAAGCCAGGTAAAAATGACAGGTTTTCTTTCTTGAATGGTTTTAATGAACTAGATGGTGTAATTTGGAGCTATGGACAATAATAATAAAGGCTCCAACCCCTTTCCATTACATGGCTGAGCAGAAATTTCTCCCTCTCTTACCTGCCTTCACTGCCATCAGGAGGAATGATTTGCAGATTGACACTCTACCTCTTTAGTTAGTTTATGGCAGGATTTTTATTTGACCACCAAATCCTGCAATGCGACCTGAACCCGGAGCTTCTGATTCAGAGAGAAAAATGATATACGTTGCAGTATAAGACCACTCAGCACAGCAGTAAAACATCTTAACTAAGAAAATGAAAACCAATAGCGCTCACTGTTTATTGCAGCATTCTCAATTTAGATGACTCTTTTTATTTTATTAGATGCCGACAAAGTTGCTTACCTGACCGGCCTCAATTCTGCAGATTTGCTAAAGGCTTTATGCTATCCCCGAGTAAAGGTTGGCAATGAATTTGTGACCAAAGGTCAAACTGTTCAGCAGGTACAGCTTATAAAAATATTAGTGCAATAACATGCATACATGGACATTTAATACATTTAACTGAGGTTCTACTTTTGGCTCAAACAAGTTTTCTATTCTTTCAGGTTTACAACTCTGTTGGTGCCCTTGCCAAATCTATTTTTGAGAAAATGTTCTTGTGGATGGTTGTCCGTATCAATCAGCAATTGGACACAAAACAGGCCAGACAATTTTTCATTGGTGTGCTGGATATTGCTGGGTTCGAAATTTTTGACGTAAGAAATAGAAACATAAATAGCACAAAATAAACTATTAAAACAAGACAGCACCAAAATCACAAGCCAATGATTAATTAACACTTTCAATTGCTATCTGTATTTAGTTCAACAGCCTGGAACAGTTATGTATCAACTTCACTAATGAGAAGCTGCAGCAGTTCTTCAACCACCACATGTTTGTTCTAGAACAAGAAGAGTACAAGAAGGAAGGAATTGAATGGGAATTCATTGATTTTGGTATGGATCTGGCTGCTTGCATTGAGCTCATTGAAAAGGTCAGTAATATCATGCAAATGTTAATTAAAGCTGAAATCTATTTATAGAGACACCATTTCTTTTATTTAATTATCTCAGCATCCATAAATGTTGTCACATCCGCAGCCCATGGGCATCTTCTCAATTCTGGAAGAGGAGTGCATGTTCCCCAAGGCCTCAGATACAACTTTCAAGAACAAACTGTATGATCAGCATCTTGGAAAGTCAAACAACTTCCAGAAACCAAAGCCTGCCAAAGGAAAGGCTGAAGCTCACTTCTCACTGGTCCATTATGCTGGAACTGTGGACTACAACATTTCTGGCTGGCTGGATAAGAACAAGGACCCCCTGAATGAAACTGTAACTGGACTTTTCCAGAAATCATCAGTGAAACTACTGGCTCATCTCTATGCAGCAACAGCTGAAGGTAAAATTATATTACAGGAAATTTTAACATTCCATTTTCTGAAAATTGCATTCCTCAGTTTCCTAAATTGATTAGAACAAACACATGTCTTGCTCTTTTGTAGCTGAAGCCGGTGGTGCCAAAAAGGGTGGCAAAAAGAAGGGTGCTTCCTTCCAGACAGTATCAGCTCTATTTAGGGTACGTTTTTCTCTGATGTGGCGATGCATGTGAATCAACTTCTAATGATTTTGAATGAGGTGGAAAAATATTGATTGAGTGTGCCAAATATGATAAGTACATTGTCTTGAACTATTATTATCAACACTAGAGATCAATGTTCCTTTTTTGTTCACTTCAAAGGAAAATTTAGGCAAGCTGATGGCTAACCTGAGAACCACACATCCACATTTTGTACGCTGTATTATCCCCAATGAGACAAAGACACCAGGCAAGTGTAATTTCCTCTCTATACACAAAGGTTTTGATAAATAAATCACAAATCAAATATGCAATATGTACAGTCCTTGGTTTTTAACTTTAAAAGGACATAAGATATTTGTTTGGTGTGCTGTATTTAAATTATTATATGTTTAACCAACAGGTGCGATGGATAACTTCCTTGTCATACACCAGCTGAGGTGCAATGGTGTGCTTGAAGGTATCAGAATCTGCAGAAAGGGATTCCCAAGCAGAATCATCTACGGTGACTTCAAGCAAAGGTATTGAAAATTAAAATGCACATGTCAAATTTATATTATACATTATTAATTAGCAGATACAGTTCTAAAGAGAAATAACAATAATATGTTTAATATTCTAATACAATAGATACCGGATTCTTAATGCAAGTGCCATTCCTGAAGGTCAGTTCATTGATAGCAAGAAGGCTTCTGAGAAGCTATTGGGATCCATTGATGTCGATCACACACAGTACAAATTTGGACACACAAAGGTAATTACAGTCAAAATGGAAGTTTTTTATTGTGAAGTAATAGGAAGAATCCATCAATATAGCTTTATGTTTATGTTGGAGAACATAATATATGGTTTATTTTTCCTGTATTATTATGGAAATAGAAAAACAGAGCTAGTCCACACCCACTACAAATTACTCTCTTCGGGTGGGAACAAAGCATTTCACATTTCAACTGTGACACAACTGGGCATCTCTCAATTCAACAATGCAAAACCAAATTGAATCATATTTTTAAAATTTACAACAGTTTAAAAATTCACATTTTGCCCTTCAACAAAAAAGCTGAGCACTTACTTTCATTTATTTAAGGTGTTCTTCAAGGCTGGTCTCTTGGGTACACTTGAAGAGATGAGAGATGAAAAATTGGCTCAACTTGTTACCCGCACACAGGCTATGTGCCGTGGATTCCTAATGAGGGTTGAATTTAAGAAAATGATGGAAAGAAGGTGAATGTCATTTGGTGCGAACATCAAAATAAATGGATCAATAAAAAACATTTTACAAAATACCACATAATTTTATTCATCTAAAATGCTAAATAAGAATTGTTTTAAACTGTGTCTTATCTAATTGCATCCTTCAGGGAAGCACTGTACACTCTGCAGTACAACATCCGTGCTTTCACAAATGTCAAACACTGGCCATGGATGCAATTGTATTTCAAGATCAAACCTCTCCTGAAGAGTGCTGAAACTGAGAAGGAAATGGCAAATATGAAAGATGAGTTTGAGAAAACTAAGGAAGCACTTGCCAAATCTGAAGCACAAAGGAAGGAATTGGAAGAGAAAATGGTAGCTCTTGTACAGGAAAAGAACGACCTGCAACTTCAAGTCCAATCGGTATAAACATGCACATTTTTATAACAGTAAACTGTGTTTACAACTTGTGATAACCATATCCTTGTATAATGGCTTGTGTCACTTTTTCTTTAGGAAACTGAAACATTGGCAGATGCAGAAGAAAGATGTGAGGGATTGATTAAAAATAAAATTCAACTGGAGGCTAAACTAAAGGAAGCCAATGAAAGATTAGAAGATGAAGAGGAGATAAATGCTGAACTCACAGCTAAGAAAAGAAAACTGGAGGATGAGTGCTCTGAACTGAAGAAGGATATTGATGACTTGGAGCTCACTTTAGCCAAAGTTGAAAAAGAAAAACATGCCACTGAGAACAAGGTATGAATCAATGATTTTTTATGTATTGTAGATACAGGATGCACAAAAAGATTTTCATATCTGCTCATGACTTTCAAAAAATTATTTTCTATGCTTTGTCTTTATTGAATGTAGGTTAAAAACCTGACTGAGGAGATGGCTACCCTTGATGAAAGCATTGCTAAATTAACAAAGGAAAAGAAAGCTCTTCAAGAGGCCCATCAGCAAACTCTGGATGACCTCCAGGCTGAAGAAGATAAAGTCAACACTCTGACCAAAGCAAAGACAAAACTGGAGCAGCAAGTTGATGATGTAAGTGATCATAAACACAACAAGATCAAAAGTGATTGATGATAATGAGATTATTTCTTCAAAATTCAATTAAAAATTCTTCATTTCCTTAAAAAGCTTGAAGGCTCTCTCGAGCAAGAGAAGAAACTTCGCATGGATCTTGAACGCGCTAAGAGGAAGCTTGAAGGTGACTTGAAGCTGTCACAAGAAACCATAATGGATTTGGAGAATGATAAGCAGCAACTGGATGAAAAGCTTAAAAAGTTAGTATTTATCTATTCTTTATTTACATTCCCTTTCCTGCAATTTTTAATCCAGCTATGCTCATTATTAGCAGTTTGCAATTGGAGACACTGACATTTCAGTCAGGGAATGTATATTAATTAGCATGACCTTTTGACACAGTAGACTTTGAACATGTCTATATATGCTGGTGGCACGGATTAAAAAGGAAGGCCCTTCATTGATGATGTTAATTCAGGAACTAAGGCTACATTTTACGTACTAAACAGACACTTTAATGTCCTTGACATGTCAGTGAAAATAGACTTCAACAGTGAATTCAGTCATAATACTGAAATGTAGTACTTCAATGGTGTAGTTTAATATTTCACTCTTATTATTAAAGGAAAGAATTTGAAATCAGCCAACTTCTAAGTAAAGTTGAAGACGAACAGATTTTGGGTTCCCAACTGCAGAAAAAGATTAAAGAATTACAGGTGATTTATTTATCTGATAAAAATGTCAATGTTTCCTTCAAAAACATTAGATGCATGAACTGATGCTACTTATTCCAGTTTTCTTTCATATCCTTTGAGAATTCTCTATATTGGTTTTAGGCAAACCTTGAGAAAGTGGCTCGGACTCTTGAGGACCAGGTCAGCGAACTGAAGGCCAAACATGATGAGCATCAACGTTTGATCAATGATTTATCAACTCACAAAGCACGCCTTGCAACAGAAAATGGTATTTATCCGTTATTGTTCAAAGTTTGATCAATACTACCTTCATATTCTATTCCAGAAAGCCTGTTGGCTGACCGTAGCTAAACATTACACTTTTATCTTCATAAAATATGTTAAACCTTTACAGTTAAACATCTCTTAATGCAACAATTATAGTTATGTTGTTGTTCTGTGCAATGTGAATTATCAATTACTGCTCGTCACCTGCATGCAATTAAACATAATTAATCTGCATTTAACATATTTGTAATGTTTTGCTTGGAATAACTTCTGATTTAAGGTGAATTGAATCGCCAAGTAGAGGAGAAAGAAACCTTAGTATCTCAGCTGACAAGAGGTAAACAAGGATATACTCAACAGGTTGAAGAGCTCAAGAGACTGTTGGAGGAAGAAACAAAGGTATCAGAATAATTTAAGCAATTTGTCCATATTAATTTTGGAACATTTCATAATTTATTAAATTAATTTCCATTTGTTTTTCAATTCATGTTTGTAACATTTGAGATTAAACTCATTATAGCATTCTGAAATATTACTTTTTCTTGACAGGATGGTCTAGTGATTGACCTGAGATGTTACCTTTAAAACTGCTCATACTTCTAACAATTGTAATCATACTGGATGTAGGTTTGCTTGCTGAGCTGGAAGGTTTGTTTTCAGACATTTCATCAGCATACTCGGTAACATCATCTGTGAAGCTCCAGAGAAAGCACTGATGGTATGGCCCGCATTTTAATTTATATGTTTAGGTTTCCTTTGATTGGTGATGTTATTTCCCATGGTGATGTCATTTCTTGTGGTGATGTCATTTCCTATTCTTTTTCTCAGGAGGTGGTAAATGGGATCCAAATCAATGAATTTGTTAATATAGTTCTGGTCAGAATGCCATGCTTCTAGGAATTCTCATGCGTGTCTCTGTTTGGCTTGTCCTAGGATGGATATATTGTCTTAGTTGAATGTAAAGATACTAGTGAGAGTGGGTCATGTCTCTTTACATACAAATGAGGAAGGACACCGCTTCGACTGGGACAATACATCCATCCTAGGACAAGCCAAACAGAGACACACATGAGAATTCCTAGAAGCACGGCATTCCAACTGGAACTCTATCAACAAACACACTGACTTGATCTCATTTACCACCTCCTGAGAAAAAGAACATGAAATGACATCACTACAAGAAATAACATCACCAACCCAAGGAAACCTAAACACATAAATAAAAAGTGGGCCACAACACAGTGCTTCATCCGGAGGCTCACTGATAATATTACCTAGTATGGCGATGAAAAGTCTGAAAACAAACCTTCCAGCTCAGTGAGCAAATCTACATCCAGAACCTCAACCTGAGTTACAAATCTTCTCAAAATGTGCTAACTGTAATCATTATCAAATTAGCAAAATAATATGCTAATAATCACAGATTTATTTACTTATAATTCCTCATTCAACTTTGTAATTTTTTTCAGGCTAAGAATGCCTTGGCGCATGCTCTACAATCCGCCCGCCATGATTGTGATTTGCTCCGTGAACAATATGAAGAGGAACAGGAGGCAAAGGCCGAGCTCCAGCGGGGCATGTCCAAGGCCAATAGTGAAGTTGCTCAGTGGAGGACAAAATACGAAACTGATGCAATCCAGCGTACAGAGGAACTGGAAGATGCCAAGTAAGTTATAATGAAATGAGAATTGAGTTTCGTATCACAGGGTCATTGAGATGATATTTGTTACAACATTTTTGGTCTTACTCTTCTCAGGAAGAAGCTTGCTCAGCGTCTGCAAGATGCAGAAGAGCACATTGAGGCTGTAAACTCCAAATGTGCTTCACTGGAAAAGACAAAACAGAGATTGCAAAATGAAGTGGAGGACCTTATGATAGATGTGGAGAGGGCAAATTCAGCAGCAGCAGCTCTTGATAAGAAACAGAGGAACTTTGACAAGGTAAGAGTATGTTGTGGCCTTGTTTCTATTTTTCTGAGATTTTAAAGTCTTATAATAGTACTTATTATTATATGTTTTTTGCTATGGGTAGGCATGGATACCACTGTAATTCTTTTGTAGGATTAGAACTAATTGTTCAATGGACAAAAGTCCTAGAAGAACCCATCTGACAATTAAGTTACACAATTTTCTGTCCTTAAAAAGACTGTGATTCAAGGCTAGTTGCCATTTTGCAAGTTCAGAAGGGATAGATTTTTGTTGAATAAGGATCAAAGGATATAGGTGTAAATGCAATAACTTTGGTAAGTGAAATTGAAGTACAAATCATCTTTGATCTAATAAATCATGAGACCAAGGTGAAGGGACTAAAACATTGAATGTTGATTTGTGATTTTTTAAAAATACGTTAGGCCATGTAGCACAAACTATAGCTAGTCAGCTTTTGTTGAATCTCAAAGTTTATTTACACCACTAACTATTTACAAGGCAACAAAATGACAGACTTAACACTCAGTCTAGGTTCTGCGCTTACATTTGTTACTGTATATCACACACACAAATGACTGACTACACTGAATCCATAACACAAAGTGACTGAAAGCAAAGTGGGTGAATTTTTAACAGAATGCCACATATTGTGATATTATTTAACAATCTTAAAGCTGGTGTATATGTGGTCACAATATGACAAAGCCTACACTTCTTCCACTGTTTGAAAGGAAGTAATAAATATACTTACACTGTACATTATATCACTTGTTACTGAACATAAGACCATAAGATGTATCTTTCATATAAGTTCCAGATGCTTATCAAGGAGAATATATTCATTTAGGGGCAGGCCTTTGTGTTTTCAGACAATTAAACATGCATGAATCAAGTTCTCTTGTGACAGACAGAATGTGATTTTCAGATCAAAATGTAGGCCTAATCCTGCAGGTGGTGTTTCACAATCCCCCAACCATCAGCTCAAATCAGTATTGATTATAGAACTGCATCCTCATATTTCATTTGCAACCTTTGCAATTGTCCACTACAAGATCCTGGCAGACTGGAAACAGAAATTTGAGGAAAGCCAGACTGAATTGGAAGCAGCTCAGAAGGAGTCCCGCACTCTGAGTACTGAGGTCTTCAAGATGAAGAATGCATATGAGGAATCTCTGGATCACCTTGAAACTCTTAAACGAGAGAACAAGAACCTGCAGCGTAAGTGTGAAAACCTCTCATGTGATTTAAATATTTAAGAGTATATTATTATTAAATCGAAATGTTTCACTTTCTTTTCATAAACTTTAGCAAAATTCCATTCTTGCCATTTTTATCCCCACATTGTATCCTCAAGGAATCAGTCTCACATCAATAGTTGTATACTATCCTTATGTTTCTTTGGCAATCTTAATATCATTCTCATTAAATATGCATAATGTGTCTTTTGTTTTCATAAATCAGAGGAGATTTCTGATCTAACTGAGCATCTGGCTGAAAGCAGCAAAGCCCTCCACGAGGTAGAAAAGGCAAAGAAGTCAGCTGAACTGGAAAAGAGTGAAATTCAGTCAGCTCTGGAGGAAGCAGAGGTAAAACTAATAATTATTTAAGCAGCACAAATTGGAAATTGAAAGTTAGGATGATAACATTTACCAAATGAAGTAAGAGAGTTGCAACAATTGTCCAGCTCATTGGACAGTTTTAAAATTGATTGAACTGATATCTTTTCAATATTTCAAAAGCAGCAGACTAAATACATTAAATGTCAACCTTCATGAGAAACAAATGGGTGATTTTTCTGAATATGAATTTTTCTTGAAAAAATAACCAGAAAGAAGACTGAATTTATATATTGTTGCTCATGACAGAAACATACAGCACTGATCAAGCCAATTCAATGGATTTCTACTTCTGCAGTACAGAATGATAAGTTTTTTCAAACTCAAAAGTTTCAATTCTTTTTTTTTGCAGTTAGGCTTATATTAAATTTGGATTGTTACTTTAAAAATTGATAGACTAACTTAAATAACTCCTCACTCTCTGCGTGGAAGTGAAATCAACTGATGCAGTTATTTAAGTTGGTTGGTCAATCAATGGAGGAAACTGAAAGCCTCCCAAAAATGTGAAACTATGGTAACAAAAATTATCAAGCTCAAAGGCTGGAAATAGAAGTGCACAGTAACAAAAAAAAAACTATTGTATGCTGTCCTATGCAGGCCTCTCTGGAACATGAAGAAAGCAAGATCCTCCGTATTCAGCTAGAAATGGGCCAATTAAAGTCTGAAGTTGACAGGAAGATTACAGAGAAAGATGAGGAGATCGATCAGCTGAAGAGGAACCACCAGAGAGTTGTAGAAACAATGCAGAGTGCCTTGGATGCTGAAATCAGGAGCAGAAATGATGCTTTAAGAATCAAAAAGAAAATGGAAGGTGATCTGAATGAAATGGAGATTCAGTTGGGACATGCAAACCGTCAAGCCTCAGAAGCTCAGAAACACCTCAGAAATGTGCAAGGACAATTAAAGGTCTGTTAATTACAGCATTTGTTTATGATTTATTGTTATTTTTAAACACGCTCAAAACTTGGACTGACAGTTATGTACATATAATGGCATTGTCCTATATGTTTGGAAAAATACACAAATTACAATTTGTTACCACTATTAAAACTTGCAAGATCTCATTCAAAAAGCTAATTCTAATTAAATTTGCAATATATATATTATGGTTTACCATATTATCTCCTGACAAAATATTTCAACATTCAAAACAGGATACTCAGTTACAGCTAGATGAGGCTTGCAGAGGCCAGGAAGACTTGAAGGAGCAATTGGCAATGGTTGAACGCAGAAGTAGCCTGCAACAGGCTGAGATTGAAGAAATAAGAGCAGCCCTGGAGCAGACAGATAGATCTCGCAAGATTGCTGAACAAGAGCTTGTTGATGTCACAGAGAGAGTACAGCTACTGCACTCTCAGGTCAGTCCACACTCTAACTTCAGTTTGAACAGAATCAGGTACGTAAACTGTATTTCCAAAAAGACTTGGATGTTGTGCATGACGACACAAGTGGCCTTAGAGATCTCTAATGTTTGGCTCGTAAATATCCTTGCCAAATTCATTGGCAGAAACTTGCAAGCAATTTTAGGCTTGTGCTTTGTAGCCAGCAGCACTTCAATCGGACAGCTTCTGCTGCTGGTCGGAGAAATGGCCAGGGCAGGTCTCCTGGAGAAACCTCCAAAATTGCTGGAGAGTAGATGGCAATGCAGAGGCCTGTGATCCAGAAAAAGAGCATGCCTATGGTATATATTGACAATTAGGGCTAATACAGGAGGTCTGCAGTCATGGGGGTGAGGGGGTGGCTGGGGAACAAGCCTGCAGAGACTGAAAGCTTGCTTGATAGGCCGGGGCTACACTGCTGCTCCTTTGCACCCAGAAGGGATCCCAGAGTTGACACATGAAGCGAGAAGCTCTTGCCTCCCTTTCATAGATGAGGTTCTGACTTATGAGAAACTCAAATAGCAGCAATACATTTTAAAGTCTAGCTTTGCTTTTGCCCACCTTGTTGTTAATATCAAGCAGCAGCTGTTTTTTTCAGTTCACACATCTTTCAAACATGTTGTTATAAATTAAATTTTCCTGTAGAACACAAGTCTCATTAATACCAAGAAGAAGCTGGATGCTGACCTGAATCATCTCCAATCTGAAATGGAAGAGACAATTCAGGAATCCAGGAATGCTGAAGAGAAAGCAAAGAAGGCTATCACAGATGTAAGCCAGAAGTTAACAGTTTATTTATATTTTTACAAATATTGGTTAAGGAATGGAATTACTTTGTTGATGCCATTTGAAGTTTGAGCAGAAATAATAATTTGCTCCATTGCCTCACATTAACAAGGCTGCCATGATGGCTGAAGAGCTGAAGAAGGAACAGGATACCAGCGCTCACCTTGAACGAATGAAAAAGAACCTTGAGCAGACAGTGAAAGATCTACAGCATCGTCTGGAAGAGGCTGAGCAGCTGGCAATGAAGGGAGGAAAGAAACAGCTCCAGAAATTGGAAGCTAGGGTAAGCAACAATGTTGTACTGTTGTATGCTGCATGCCAAGTTTTGTAAATTTTCATGTCCTCTGCAACAAATGCCTGTTTGGAAGACTATATTTACTACCCAATTTTGGGCCTAATTGATCTTGCCTGGAGATGGTAAAATAGAAAATCGGGGGTACCTCCAGGCATGTTCTCACGACCAAGTACACCTTTTCTCCAAATGACTCTCATAAAGGTGTCCAATTAAATAGAGAAGCAAAACACTAAACCTTTCTCTGTGAAATCCTCAGAGAAATTACAGAATAGGTATGGACAGTGCCTGCTGGCCCAGCCATCAGCACCCGCATTCTGTGAATTAATTAAAACATTGCTACAGAACTATCCAAGAAAATCTCTCGAACTGTTTCATGAGTCAAGCTTGAACTCCAGCTTGAAGTGAATAGTGAAAATGGAACTGGCATTAAGAAGCAGTCAAAATCCTCACCTTGGCTTGTTTACTCCATTTGTTTACTACCAAAATGCAATGTAGCCTCTTTAATCCATGCTAACTGGAACATTTATTGGCACTCAGCTGATAAATGGTTCCATGAGTGGCCACTCTTCTTATGTGGTGCACTGTAACTTCTTTATCAGGTTGACATCTGGTGCTAATTCAGGCTAAACACATGATACAACTTCTGACTCATTTTGACTACCCTATAGACTCTTAACAGCAAAAGCCTGAGAGCAAATCAACAACTTTGATCATGACAATACAAAAGGCAATGTGAAATTGAATGGGGATATAAGGCAATAAATTCAATTTCATGGCTGGCTTAGGTGCGTGAACTGGAAAATGAACTGGAAGCTGAACAGAAACGAGGTGCTGAAGCTATTAAAGGTGTTCGCAAATATGAAAGAAGAGTGAAGGAACTGACCTATCAGGTATTTATAAGCTCATTACTTGGAGTGACATACTATTTTCAGAACTCTTTGAAAAAAATTCAGTCTAAATATTACCTATTTTTTCTTATTTACAGTCTGAAGAAGACAGAAAGAATATTCTGAGACTGCAAGACTTAGTTGACAAATTGCAGCTGAAGGTCAAGGCCTACAAGAGGCAATGTGAGGAGTCTGTAAGTATCTAAGAAATATAGCTGAATTTATTCTACAAAATGTTTTAAGGAAATGATTTTGTTAAACTATAATATAAACTTTAGAGATTTTTATTATATCAATCACTCATGAAACCATACTAAAAGTCAGGACAATCAACCACGTGTTTCCTGCATAAATAGATAGTCATTTTGTTTACAATACACTCTGCTTTCTCTGTATTTTTCTATCTATCTTGCTCAATGAGAACATACTTAGTTTTGTAAGATGCTACTCATAATTTAGCTTCAGAGCTCAGAACCACAGTACAGAATGATTGCTGTTACTATTAAGTAAATTCTCAAATACATCAAAACTTTTGAGAAATTATGACCATTACATTGGAATTTACAGCACTGAGCAATAAAATGACTTAACCTCATTCTAGCCATTTGCATTGCTACTTGTCCTGGCTAGGAATAGGGACAGCACTGGAGTGTAGGGCATGAACCAGCAGCACTCGGTATAGTCAGATTGTGATTCTGATTGGAATGGCCGAATTGGCACCACTGATTTAATAGGACTGGGCACAGATCAAGTGCAAATTGCAAACCCACATTCAAAGCTGGTGCAGACCAATTTTTAGCCAAGGTATCCCTAAAAAAAGGACCAACATTTTGTGTTTTATATTTTACAATAATTTAATTACACTCATACATTTAGGCACATTTCAGAATCTTTGAAAATGGCATTCAGAATGTAAATCATAAGTGAAACTTTCACCGTTGAGAAAATGTTCAGCTCATCTAGTGAATTTATTGAATGGAATTGGCTATTTTGGAAGATTTGCACATGTCTCCTTAAATCAAAATAAATATTTACTAGTTATTTCCACTATGCTTTCAAATGGTTCGAGAATCCAGTGGGGTTCACATTATCTAAGGATAATATTGGTATCATCAAATATTATGTCACCAAACAGTTTGCCAGGTACAGATGATAATTTCCATTTTTATCTCATGCCTTCTTTGAATATTAGCATTGTATTTTGTGGTATTTCGACTTCAGATGCAGTTTTTAATGAGACTTGTGAAGACATTAACAAAAGATCACTTACTTCCTTTCCAATGTTGTTAAGGAATGTTTGTTATCTCTATCTAATCGGAAGAGATGTTGTTAAAAATTACACTTTATAAAATAAAGAGTTTAGCTCTTTTTTATGAACAAATATCATGTCTTTCCAAAATTGCCTGAAGAATGCTGGTTCTAAAGTGCTGCTAAGTGGAACTAATGTTTCAGGCAGTTCAGAAAGTGAACATGATCTCCCTCTGTAATTGCAAACTGAAAACTCAACTGTAAATTCCAATATTTAAATATATTCACCAACCAAAAAACAGACGTCTTTATTCAATCTAGGTTGGGTTTGGATTTAGGTTCCCACAGCAAATGAGGATTAATTAAATCTCTTTATAGTGAAGTCTTTTTCTTCAAAAAAACACTTAATATGTGAAGAATTGGACTATAAACATCAAAATGTGTTAGGTAAAAAATCACACGATGCCAAGTTAAAGTTCAACAGGTTTGTCTGAAAACAGAAGCTTTTGAGTCATGTGATTTCTGACCTTGTCTAACTCAGTCCAACATCGGCACTTCCAAGTCATCAAAATGTGTGGTTCACAACGGTAGGGCTCATAGTCACCTCCAAACATACAGGGCAATACGTAATAGAGGCATCTGGATTGTCACTGACAGCCGATCAGGAACTTAATTCAATGACCGTGGACCTTCCCCAAGAACAAGGACCCCAAAGATGGCATTTCTGCCATGTGTGCGCTGCTGGTCATTCAGAAGCCTGCAGCTGTGTATTACTCATGAGTACCTTCAGGGAGCTGGTGGCTCTGCCAGTAATGTATTATCCAAGACCAAACGTCATTGCTGAATTCAATGAGTCTTGGTGTAGGGGTAGGTTGCATTCGTTAGATACTAGTTGAGGGGGATGTGTGGATAGGAATTTCACTTGATCAATTACGGAGTGCCTTTGACTAGAACCTTGACAGGGTTTGTTTCTTTGGCTCCCCACACGTGATTATCCCACCCACCACTGGAAGCCATTCAGTATGCATTAATTGCTTTCTATCCTACTGCCTGACTAAACACGCTCCTTCCACAAAACCCAATATGGGGTCGGTATTAAATTTCACCATAATGACTTTTAGCTGAACTCAAAACCTATCTGAATAATTTGCACTTCCAGTGGCAGTATGCATTCTCCTGTGATCACCGCTCTGCCTGCAATCTGATTGTTTATTTTACTGTATTCCCTTCAGGAGGAGCAGGCCAATATTCATCTGTCCAAGTTCAGGAAGGTACAGCATGAGTTGGAGGAAGCTGAGGAACGTGCTGACATTGCAGAGTCTCAAGTCAACAAACTTAGAAGTAAAAGCCGTGACATAAGCGCCAAGGTATAGTAAATGCATCTGAGTTGGAATCTCAAAATTAAAAAAATTGATAATAATTGAAATATTGAAATGAAAATTAAAGGTAAAAATTTAGGGAGATAGTCACAGTATGTATCATATTTTAAAATCGTTTTTTCCTTGTACTGATTTAACCATTACATCTTCTTTTTACCTATTAGGTCTCTGCTGAAGAGTAGATGAAGAAGATCTGAAATGGTCCAAAGAAGAAATCCACAAAATGTGTATTTCTTTGTAACATAGTTTTATAAAGATAGTTCTGTCTGTAGAAATAAAACAGCAATTCGGAAAATCTTTTTTGTGTACATCTTAAGTTTGTTGGCTGGCCTGATTATATTCTAGGCATACAGAGGATGCACAGAAAAACTACAATGCAATTTTATTGTAAACAAAGATTTGATATGACTGTAGGAAGGAGAAACTATTAGAATTGTGTGTTTAAAGTTGCTAATTGATAACTTGACTTATCTTTAGAACCATATTGAAATGAATAGGTTTTAATTTCATCTGCGAGATTGCATCCAATGAAGGGCACTGAAATTAATTTCATCCAGCCTTTCCATGCCAACATTTATACTCCACTGAAGTCTCCTCTCATCTTTCTTCAGCCAAATCCATTAGTCTAATACTCTATTTCCTTCCCCATCATGCACTTGCCTAACCTCCACGTAAATACGTTTACATTATTCGCACCAACCACTCCCAGTGACTACTCTTAACACTCTTTAGATAAAGAAGTTTCTTCTGAATTGCTGATTGGATTTCTTCTTGACTATCTTATGTTTATGGCTATGGATATGCTCTTCCACCAGGTGGTAACGTTCTGTCTATGTTGTGGTTCTGTTCGCCGAGCTGGGAATTTGTGTTGCAAACGTTTCGTCCCCTGTCTAGGTGACATCCTCAGTGCTTGGGAGCCTCCTGTGAAGCGCTTCTGTGGTGTTTCCTCCGGCATTTATATGCCACTATGTGCTTATTTGCGCTTCACAGGAGGCTCCCAAGCACTGAGGATGTCACCTAGACAGGTGACGAAACGTCTGCAACTCAAATTCCCAGCTCGGCAAACAGAACCACAACAACGAGCACCCGAGCTACAAATCTTCTCACAAACTTTGTTCTCTCTATGTCTACACTCTGAAAACTATTCATAGTGTAAAAGTTGTTCACTCAATCATTTCTAAGACTTAATTTATCAAAACAATAAAAAGACCCAATGTGGAAATCTTTTAACAGTATGAATACTCTTGCGTTTCTGGATGGTCCTGCAAACTTTCTTCCAAATCCTTCCAGTCCCTGCAAATTATTTTTCTAACCAGAAATGCATACACCACTTACATGCAATGATACCATGATTCAATACAAGCTTAGCATAACCTCCCAACTTTTCAATTCTCTCTAGTAATTAGGAATCTATTCTGACTGTCAATTATTATATTTTATCTACATGGTATTTCAGCATTAAGTGTTAAAGATTCCATTAAGTTTCCACTCAAACTGTCACTATTTACCTGTTACAGGTGCATCTATCCATGACAGTATCGGTAAGAGGAAACTCTGCACAGTCCTTGTGGAGACATAGTCCTGCCTTCACATTGATAATACTTTACATTTTGTTGTACAGCACTGCCATTGTGCTAGATGGGACAGACTTTGAACAAATCTAGCAACTCAAATCATGGCATCCATGCAGCAGTGTGATCCATCAGCAGCAGCAGGTTCATATTCAACCACAATTTGCAACCTGGCATATTCCCCCACTCTACCATTACTGTCAAGCCAGAAGATCAACACTGGTTCAATGGAGAGAGCAGGAGGGCATGCCATTAGCAATACCAGGCATATCTAAAAATGAGGTGTAAACCTGGTGAAGCTACCAAACAGGACTACTTGTGTGCTAAACAGTGTAACCAGTGGATTAGATCTAAACTATGCATCCTGCTACACTCAATTGTGAATGATTGTTGACAATTAAATTCACTGAAGGACGAGGCTCCAGAGATATCCCCACATTCAATAATTGGGAGCACAGCACATCAGTGCAAAAGATAAAGCTAAAGCACTGGAACAATGTTTAGTGGTGGGTGGATGGTCCATTTCAGCCTTCTCCAGAGCTCCCAGCATCACAGATGCCACTCTTCAGATAAATAAATTTACTTCACATAATACCAACAGTAGAAGATAATGGATAGTGCAAAGGCTATAAGCCCTCACAATATTCCGGCAATACTACTGAAGACTTATGCTCCCAAACCTGCTCTACCCCTAGCCAAGCTGATCCAGTACAGCTACACACTGGATCTTCTACCCAACAATGTAGAAAATTGCCCAAGTATTTCCCATACACAAAAAGCAGGACAAATTCACCCCAGCCAATTACTGCCCCATCAGTCTCCTCTCGACCATCGGTAAAGTGATGGAAGGTGTCAGCAACAGTTGAAAAACAGCACTCGAACTGAGGCCCAGTTAGGGGTCTAGTAGGGCCACTCAGCTTCTGACCTCAGTATAGCCTTGGTTCAAACATGGACAAAAGAGCAAATTTTCAAAGTTGAGGTGGGACTGACAGCCTTGACATCATGGGCACTTTTAACTGAAAGTGGCATCAGGGAGCTGTAACAAAACTGGAGTCAATGGGAAATAGGGGAAAACTCTCCACTGGTTGGAGGTGGACCTGGCAATTTGGAAGGTGTTTGTAATTATTAGAGGTCAGTCATCTCAGCTCCAGGAACTTGTCTGCTGGAATTCCTCAGGGTAGTGTCCAAGGCCCAAGGGTAGTGTCCAGGGTAGTGTCCAAGCTGCTTCTCTCCACTCTATGGTCAGATTGGGAATGTTCACTTATAACTGCATAATGTTCAGTACAATTTGTGATTCCTCAGATACTGAAGCAGTCCATAAGCAAATGTAGCAAGACCTGGACAACATCCAGGCTTTGGCTGAAAAGTGGCAAATAACATTTCCACTAGACAATACCAGGCAATGACCATCTCCAATAAGAGACAATTTAAACACTGCCACTTGGCATTCAATTATCAATTCTCGACTATCAACATCCTGGATGGTCACCATTAACCAGGAACTGAACTGAACTAGTCACATAAATAGTTAGGTGTTGTTCTTCCAGCACTATGTTGTCTACAGTGTGGCCCCCTCTACACTGGGGAGAAAAAAAGCAGACTGGATAAGAACTTTGTGGAATACTTTGCTCTCTCTGTAAAAGTGACTCCGAGTATCCAGTTGCTTGTCAATTTGACATACCACTATCTTTCAATGTTCATATTTCTGTCTCAGGCCTGCTGCAGTGTTCCAGGGAAGTTCAATACAACCTGGAAGAACAAAACCTCGTTGTCCATCTAGGTACCTTATAGCCTTCAGGACTCAACATTCAGGTTTTTGTGAAGATCTGTAGCTTGGGTTGTAGATGAGGTAGTTGGTTGGCTCGCCAAGCTGCTGAGTTATTGTGTAGCCATTTCGTTACCATGCTGGGTAACATCATCAGTGTGACTTCTGTGAAGCGCTATTGTTCTGTCCCGCTTGGTTTTTAAAAACCAATGGTCTGTGCACACATACACCCAGGTCCCTACTTCCCCTATAATTGTACCTCGTATTTAGTAATATCTTTCAATGTTCTTCCTACCAAACTGCATCACCTCAGCCCTTTCTGCATTTAACCTTATCTGCTTCCTATAAACTCCACAAACTTATCAATGTCCTATTTTAGAATTCCACACTGTCCTCCTCAAGTTATAATTCTTCCAAGTTTTGTGTCATCAGCAAATTTTGAAATTATACCTGCACAGCAAAATTCAAATCATCATAATATACACCAGGAAAAGTAAGAGTCCCAATACGGATTCCTGAGGGGTTCCAATACAATCCTTCCTCCAGGCCATTACTCTGTTTCCTATCGCTCAGCTAACTTTGTATATGTTGCAAGTCACAAAAATGTGATAGCAGATATGCTATCACAGATTTATAGGAAAATGTATAGGTAAGATTGGACAGATTCCAATATTATATGTGCACAGAAATTAATATGAACTTAGATTAATTACCTATGTATTTCATTACAATGGATTAAGAATTAGAAAAATGGAGCAATGTTTTCATTATGATGGTCCATTTGTTTCTTAAGGGGAGAGGTGTTATGAAGTTGAAGGCGTGTACTGTACCCTTAAGAGAGAATGAATGCGGTTCTGAACTAAGAGCTTACAAGCACCTGTGATATGATTAGATGGCAGTCTCAGTATACTGGAAAATTGAAAATATGTAACTGTTAAATGGATACCTGAGTCAGTTGTTGTTTTGGCAACAATTTGAATTTAACCAATCAGTTTAAATTACGCCCCAGGACGCTAAAGCCCAATTGAGTTTGAATTTATTATTTTGCCAAAATCGAACCAGAGAGACGATTCGATGTTAGGGATATAAAAATGCAGGCATTTTAAAAATTGGAGACAGAGCAACCACCATCGAGAGAGACCAAAGAAATGAGGAAACGTTCTCTATCAAAGGTACCTTTTCATATGAAACATATTCGCAGTAAAAAGAAAGAAGGCAGCCCAAGGAGATCTTCAGTTGGAAGAAGAAAGACACCTAAGATGACAACTGCTGTGTGGTTTTGAAATTCAGATGATGTAATTTTAGTAAGTGTTTTATTGGAACAGCATATTGTTATAGAATTGAAGGCAGGTAATAAGCAGTTAAGAGAAAGGGGGGCTTAAGTGTTGTGAATATTTGTTGTTTAATGCTCACTGTTAGAGTTAAAGAATAAATTGATGTTATTTTCTTTAAATACTGGAATTTGGAGGTTCTCTGTCACTCATATTTTAACAGATTACGAGGAGAGGCGAGCTTTTCTGGGTGTTTGGTTTAATTAACAGAAGGGTTCACCGCAGTGTCGTAACAATATCCAGACAAATTTTTGAAAGGATTCATCAAGCATCTCCAACTAAAATCAAATAACCACGGCAACCAGTATGAATTTCAAAGCCTCATACAGGACTTTGGGGAGTCTATTGATAACAAGGTTGAAAAATGTAGTAGAGAAATGTAAATTTAAGATACAGATGAAAGACTGACAGATAACAAATTTGGAGTTCTGCTCACTTTGGAGTACAGGAAGTGTGAATCAGTAAAGAACAGTTTACCAGGGTTCTTTTGATGCGGAGGTACTGTCCCTATCTTCAAGCCAGGCTGCCTGGGTTCAAGTTACATGTGCTCCAGAGATGTGTCATAACACTTCTAAATAGGTTAACTAGGGAAAAAAAAACAAAAGACAGTGCAAGCTTTGGACACTACCAGAGCATATGAAGCCAATAGCAGACAGTTAATACTGACTATCCAAACGATTAGCCTTTAATTAAACTAAGAGAAGAACACCAGGATTGATTTAATGAAACAGGAACCAAAGAAGATACAACAAACCACAGTGAAATGCATGCAGGAGTTGTGCACTGTTGTATATGAATTTGAAATGGCTAATATCTGGAAGAGTGTGAATAACATCACTTGGGAAAGAGTGTGAATAACATCACTTGGGAAAGACCACTTGTATGGTCTCCAAGAAATATAGATGTGTTGCAGCAATTTTTATATATTTTGCAATAATGCAATAAACACCTTGCTGTTAACTTTACCAATTGCTCAGTAATCTTCACTAACTTGACCGAAAAAATGGGCTGCAACCATCCTCAACATTTTACAACATGGTGGCAATAGGGGAGCTAAAGATAACTGTTAATGAACAAATTTACTAATTGATAAGGGGATTTAGGAAATCAGGTTAAGGATCATTTATTTATATCAGGAGAGCCAGTCTTCTCACTGTGAAGTGTAAAATTAATTCTAATAATAAAATTACAAGCAACTCCAAGCTTTATATAAAACATTACAACATGCACATTATACAATCTACTGTTTCTCCATGGTTTACACAGGCATTGTCTGCGTTTCACTCAAGTCAGCCCTATTGTATTGGTAGCACAGCTATCCTGCACTCCCACCCTGCCTTTGCACATCTGTGGTCTTTATTTGCTTTTATAATATGACTGAAAATTTAACCCTTAACTAACTGAAACAGATTCAACCCCTTCAATACGATGGGAAAAGAGATGGACTGAAGAAAACTCGACAATTTAAAAGAAGGCAAGTGGTGAGAATGACACAAAAAGTCAGAGTCATAGAGACATACAGCACGGAAACAGGCCCTTCAGTCAAACCTGTCCATGCCAACCAGATATCCCAACCAAATCTAGAACCACTTGCCAGTGCCTGGCCCGTAGCCCTCCAAACCCTTCCTATTCATATATCCATCCAGATAATGGATGTTGCAATGTTTAAATGTTGCAATTGTACTAGCCTCCACCACTTCCTCTGGCAGCTCATTCCATACATGTACCACCCTCAGTAAAAAGTTGCCCCTCAGGTCTTTTGTATATCTTTCTCTTCTCACCCTAAACCTATGCCCTCTAGTTCTCGACTCCCCCACCCCAGGGAAAAGACTTTGTCTATTTATCCTATTCATGCCCCTCATGATTTTATAAACCTGTACAAGGTCACCCCTCAGGCTCTGACGCTCCAGGGAAAATAGCCCGAGCCTATTCAGCCTCTCACTATAGCTCAAATCCTCCAACCCTAGCAACTTCCATGAAAGTCTTTTCTGAACCCTTTCAAGTTTCATAACATCCTTCCTATAGGAAGGATACCAGAATTGCACACAATAGTCCAAAGATGGCCTAACCAATGTCCTATACAGACACAACATGACCTTCCAACTCCTCTACTCAATACTCTGACCAATAAACGAAGCCTTCTTCACTATCCTATCTACCTGCGACTCGACTTTCAAGAAGCTATGATGCTGCACTCCAAGGTCTCTGTTCAGCAACACACCCTAGGACCTTACCATTAAGTGTATAAGTCCTGCTAAGATTTACTTTCCAAAATGCAGCACCTCACATTTATCTAAATTAAACTCCATTTGCCATTCCTCAGCCCATTGGCCCATCTGATCAAGATCCCATTGTAACATGAGGTAACCTTCTTCACTGTCCACTACACCTCTAATTTTGTAGAGAGATATAGATGGATCAAATGTTTGGACAAACCTTGGTAGATGGAATTTCATATGGCAAAATGTTAGGTTATGCATTTGGAAAGAAGAATAGATAAATATTATTCAAATGGAGAAAAACTGCAGAAAGCTACAGAACAGAGGGATTTCTGAGTCTCCTCCCACAAATCACAAAATGCTAGCATTCAAGTTCATTAAGTAAGGTAAAGGCAAATGGAATATTAGTCTTTATTTCAGAAGAAATGGAGTACAAAAGTCGGAAGGTTTTCCTAAAACTATACGAGACACTAGTCAGACCTCAGCTGGAATATTGGGAACATGTTTGGACCTCTTATCTAAGGAAAGATGTATTGCCATTTGAGGCAGTCCAGAGAGGGTTCACTCGGTTGATAGCAGTCCTCCATTTTCAGGAGGAATGAGAGAGAGAGGACCAGGGGGCTGCTGGGAAGGTAAGTTTTCCACTTAAAAGGACTTACCTTGGGCGTGAGCTGCCTCCATTTGCAACAGCAGTGGGAGCAGTGAGAGCAAGGAGCTGTGTGGGAGCAGTCAAATTGCACACTGGAAAGGTGAGTGAACTGATATATTGGGCAGTGGCTGAATTCAAGACATGACACGAGTAGTGTCTCCCACCTTCCCTCTTCCTCTAACCAGAAACAAAAGGACTCTGTGGTGTGTTGATAAGGTAAGGCTTTTTCTATTTTTTAATGTGTAATTGGTAAAAACTTTGCTTTACTTTTTCATTTATCTAAGTTAAGACTAATTTAAGTTTCAGGTTAAAAATGGCAGGAGACCTCAGACCAGTCTTATGCTCCTCTTGTTCAATGTGGGAGCTCAGGGACACAGCTGATGTCCCTGACTCCTTCACGTGCCAGAGATGTGTCCAGCTGCAGTTCTTGTTAGACTGCATGATGACTCTGGAGCTGTGGATGGACTCACTTTGGAGCATACTCAATGCTGAGGGAGTCGTGAATAGCACGGTTAGTGAATTGGTCACACCGCAGTCTAGGATTGCTGAGTGAGAAAGGAGAAAGGTGACAAAAAGGCAGAGAAAGAGCAGGAAGGCAGTGCAGGTGTCCCCTGCAGTCATCTCCCTCCAAAACAGGTATACCGTTTTGGATACTGTTGGGGGAGATGGCTCACGAGGGAAAGGCAGCAGTAGCCAAGTTCATAGCACCATGGCTGGCTCTGCTATACAGAAGGACAGGAAAAAATAGTGGAAGGGCTATAGTCATAAGGGATTCAATCGTAAGGGGAGTAGATAGGCGGTTCTGTGGTCGAAAACGAGACTCCTGAATGGTATGTTGCCTCCCAAGTGCTTGTCTCAGGGATGTCTCAGATCAGCTGCAAAACATTCTGAAGGGGGAGGGTGAACAGCCAGTTGTCATGGTGCACATAGACATCAATGATATAGGTAAAAAATGGGAAAAGGTCCTACAAGCAGAATTTAGGGAGTTAGGAGCCAAGTTAAAATGTAGGAGCTCAGAGGTAGTAATCTCAGAATTGCTACCAGTGCCACGTGCTAGTCAGAGTAGAAATGAAAGAATAGGCAGAATGAATGCATGGCTTGACAGATGGTGCAAGAGGAAGGGGTTCAGATTTTTGGGACACTGGGACCAGTTCTGGAAGAGGTGGGACTATTACAAATTGGACCGTCTACACCTGGGCTGGACCAGAACCAATGTCCTTGGGGGTGATTTTGCTAATGGTTTTGGGGAGGATTTAAAGTAATGTGGCAGGGGGAATGGAAACCAAATGAGAAGGTAGTAACTAAAGCCTTAAGGAACTAGATAATGAAGTCAAGGTGTCTAAGGGGAAGAGTAGCAGGGAACAGATGATGAACGCAAAGGGACGGGTGGTCTGAGATGCATTTGTTTTAATGCAAATACAGTAGGTAAGGCAGATGAACTTAGGGCTTGGATTAGTACCTGGAAGTATGATGTTACTGTGATTACTGAGACTTGCTTGAGGGAAGGGCATGATTGGCAACTAAATATCCTAGGATATCAATGCTGCAGGTGGGATAGAGAGAGAAGTAAAAGGGATGGAGGAGTTGTGGTCAGAGAGGATATCACAGCTGTGCTGAAGAAGGGCACTTTGGAGGACTTGAGCAGTGAGGCAGAATGGACAGAGCTCAGAAATAGGAAAGATGTGGTACTACAGGCTTCCCAACAGCAAGCGTGAGATAGAGGTACAAATATGTAATCAGATTGTGGAAAGATGTAGGAGCAACACGATGGTTGTGATACAAGATTTTAATTTTCCCAACATTGACTGGGATTCACTTAGTGTAGAGGTCTATATGGAGCAGAATATGTAAGGAGCATCCAGGAGGGTTTTCTAGAGCAGTATGTTAATTGTCCGACTCGGGAAGGGGCCATGCTCTACCTTCTTTTGGGGAATGAGCCCAGACACGTGGCTGAAGTTTCAGTAGGGCATTACTTTGGGAATAGTGATCACAATTCCATAAATTTTAGAATACTCATGGACAAGGACGAGAGTGGTCCTAAAGGAAGAGTGCTACATTGGGGGGAAGGCCAACGATACCAACATTTGGCAGGAACTGGGGAATTTAGACTGGGAGTAGGTGTTTGAGGGTAAATCCACATTTGATAAGTGGGAGGCTTTTAAAGAGAGGTTGTTTAGAGTGCAGAAGAGACATGTTCCTGTGAAAATGAGGAATAGAAATGGCAAGATTAGGGAACCATGGATGACAGGCGAAATTGTGAGACTAGCTAAGAGGCAAAAGGAAGTATACATAAGGTCTAGGCAACTGAGGATAGACAAAGCTTTGGAAGAGTTTTGGGATTGTAGGACCAATCTGAAATGAGGAATTAAGAGGGCTAAAAGGGGTCATGAGATATCTTTAGCAAACATGGTGAAGGAAAATCCCAAAGCCTTTTATTCATATGCAAGGAGCAAGAAGGTAACTAGAGAAAGGGTTGGCCCATTCAAGGACAAAGGAGGAAAGTTATGCATGGAGTCAGAGAAAATGGGTGAGATTTTTAATGAGTTTTTGCATCAGTATTCATTGAGGAGAGGGACATGATAAATGTTGAGGTTAGGGATAGATGTCTGATTATTCTAGGCCAAGTCGGCATAAGGAGGGAGAAAGTGTTGAGTATTCTGAAAGACATTAAGGTGAACAAATCCCCAGATTTGGATGGGATCTATCCCAGGTTACTGAGGGAATCGAGAGAGGAAATAACTGGGGCCATAACTTTGCAGCATCCTTGAACACGGGTGAGGTCCTAGAGGACTGGAGAATGGCTAATGTTGTCCCCTTGTTTAAGAAGGGTTACGAAGGTATAATCCAGGTAATTATAGACCGGTGAGCCTGACGTCAGTGGTAGGGAAGCTGCTGGAGAAGATACTGAGGAATAGGATCTATTCCCATTCGGAAGAAAATAGGCTAATCGGTGATGAGTAACATAGTTTTGTGCGCGGTGGGGGGTCATGTCTTACCATCTTAATAGAATAAGGGCTATAGATGTCATATAAATGGATTTCAGTAAGGCATGTGCTAAGGTTCGCCATGGTAGGCTGATGGAGAACGTGAGGTTGCATAGGGTCCAGGGTGTACTAACTAATTGGATAAAGAACTGGCTGGGCAATAGGAGACAGAGAGTAGTAGTGGAATGGAATTTCTCAAAATGGAGAACTGTAACCAGGGGTGTTCCACAGGGATCTGTGCTGGGACCACTGTTGTGCGTGATCTGGAGGAAGGTATAGCTAGTCAAATTAGCAAATTCGCAGATGAACTAAGTTTGGTGGAGTAGCAGATAGTGAAGGGGACTGTCAGAATACAGCAGAATATAAATAGATTGGAGAGTTGGGTGGAAAAATGGCAGATGGAGTTCAATCCAGGCAAACGTGAGGTGATGCATTTTGGAAGATCCAATTCAAAAGTGAACTGTACAGCAAAGTCCTGGGGAAAATTGATGTAAAGAGAGATCTAGGCGTTCAGGTCCATTGTTCCCGGAAGGTGGCAACGCAGGTGAATAGAGTGGTCAAGAAGGCATACGGCATGCTTTCCTTCATCGGACGGGGTATTGAGTACAAGAGTTGGCAGGTCATGTTACAGTTGTAGAAGACTTTTGTTCGGCCACATTTGAAATACTGCATACAGTTCTGGTCACATTACCAAAAGGATGTGGATGCTTTGGAGAGGGTGCAGAGGAAATTTACCAGGATGTTGCCTGGTATAGAGGATGCTAGCTATGAAGAGAGATTGAGTAGATTAAGATTATTTTCATTAGAAAGACAGAGGTTGAGGGGGGACCTGATTGAGGTCTACAATATCATGAGAGGTATAGACAGCTGGGATAGCAAGAAGCTTTTTCCCAGAGTGGGAGACTCAATTATTAGAGGTCACGAGGTTCAAACTGAGAGGTGAAAGGTTTAGGGGAGATATCCTTGGAAAGGTCTTTATGCAGAGGGTGGTGGGTGCCTGGAACGCGTTACCAGATGAGGTGGTAGAGGCGGGCACGATAGTATCATTTATGATGTATCTAGACAGATACAAGAATGGGCAGGGAGCAGAGGGATAGAAAAACTCGAAAAGAGGCAACAGGTTTAGATAGAGGATCTGGATCAGCACAGGCTGAAGGGCTGAAGAGCCTGTTCCTATGCTGTAATTTTCTTTGTTGTTCTTTGTTCTATTGAGGGATTGACTTACCAGAAGAGATTGATTAGTATGGGCCTTTACTCATGGCAATATATCAGAATGAGATGTGACCTTATTGATACATACAAGATTCTTAGAAGACTTGACAGGCTAGACAATTGGAAAAATTATTTTCCCTTGTGGGACAATCTAGGACCAAAGATCATAACCTCTGAATAAAGGGTGACACATTTAAGACATAGATAAAGAGGAATTTCTTTTCTCAGAGGGTTGTGAATCTGTGAAATTCTTTACCACAGAGGTTTGTTGAGACTGGGTTGTTAAGTATATTCAAGGCTGAGACAGACAGAGTTTTGATCAGTAGGGGAATCAAGGATTACTGAAAAAGGTAGGAAAGTGGAGTTGAGGATTATAGATCAGCCATAATCTCATTGAATGTACAGTAGAGTCATCGGGTGAGTGGCCTACTTCTCCTATATCTTATGGTCTTAAGATCCAAGGTTAGCTCTGGAAGAAGAGGCAGAGAAAAATGTGAACAATTTCAGTGCAGGCCCATAGAAAAAGTGGAGCCAGTGAGCCAAACAGAGATGGAATAATCAGTGAGGAAACCTTGAACAGACTTAGAGATGCCAAGCAAGTGACACAAAATGATCAGGCTGAAAAGGCAACTTAGAAAATTCTGAAGGTCCAGTTTGGAATATATTCTACTATATGTGGGAATCCTGAAGCAGATAGAGGAAAACCAAATCAAAGCAGTGCTGCAAAAATAAAATTTTAGAAATACAGAGAAGATGAAATTTAAGTAAAGCAGTTTTTTCATTAAAGTGGCTTTATAACAGTTAAACCTAGTGCTTCTAAGGAAATAATCAAATCGGTGCAGAACTTGATATCAGGAATCTCAATTGAAAATAAACCAACTAATGCAGGGTTTGAATCTTTGCCAAGAAGAGAGGGCGCAGAAGTAAACAAACCTTGAGAAACCCAACCTTGCAAGTAATGGCTCTGAAACAGAAACCTTTAAATAAGATGCAAAAATAAACACAGAACCAGAGACACAATTTGATCCTTCAATAATTTACAGCACAAAGAGCAATTGGAACTGTTTTCAAAAGTGGAACACACATTTCTTTAAAGTTATCTTTGTAGGTAAGTGCATTTTTGGCATAAATATAGAGTTGAGGTCTTAAAGCTGAGAAAAGACAACAAAACTTTGAATTGCCTTTGATTGTAATTTGAGTTTGTCATTTATTACATATTGTATTTTTAGGTGAATTTAAATACATTGCAACACTTTTAAGTAGTATTGTTAGTTTACATTTCCTTCTAAGTGAAAAACTATATCCAAAATGTGGAGTGCCAGTGTTGAACTGGACTGGACAAAATTAAAAATCACACAACATCAGGTTATAATCCAAAAGGTTTATTGAATGTACTAGTCTTCGGAGTGCTGCTCCTTCATCAGCTACCTGATAAAGGAGCAGCAGTCCAAAAGCTAGTACTTCCAAATAAACCTGTTGTACTATAATCTGATGTTATGAGATTTTTAACTAACTCTATAATGAACATTAATCTCCAGATGGTTCAGTAATCCAATATATAGTAGCAAGATGAATTGACTATTTATTTATTCTACATTTTGCAGTATCTTGAGCATGATAAGAGTGTAATCCAGGGTTGATTCTTATCATTGAATATTATTAACACATAATTCTAACAGTAGAACACTCACATGTTCTGCTTTAAATTTCTCAAATACAAAAATATCTAGATTTTGAAAACGAGGAATTCAATATATTGAGATCGGTTAATCGAGGGGAGGTGCCCCAGCTATAACATATCGAGTAAATAAATTTTAATCTGAGATATCTTTGGTAGTCCGAAAACTCTAGGGAGTGAAAATATTTCATTTTTGGACCAGGTCTGTAGCTAGTAATGCTGACTAGCTTCCAACAATGATTTGAAAGCACTACTGGTGAAGATTGAAGTTGACAATAAATTCAACAGAATAAATTTATCTTGTGAGGAGTAAAGAGGGATTAAAACAGTAGTATTACAATAATGTGTTATCGAGCAATGAGAGTTTTTCAAGGAAATGAAAATTTAATTGGAGCGGGAGGATATACAGAAGAGTCAGAAGCACAGGAAAGTCTCCATTACTGGAAGTCATTTAAAGAAAAACAAACATACCTCGTAAACTTAGAAATACATGACATCTGGTTTTTTTTTTGCCTGGGAGGTTTAAGTACAAAGATACAAACAGACCCAATATTGGATATTATGTAGGAGACAATTTTTGTGTTACAAAATTGTTTCAGTGTTATATATCTCCTAATTCCATTGGAAACATAGATGACACAATTGCCAGACATAGAGTCATTGAGACATCGGACAAATTTGATCAAGTTTTTGAAAGCTTTTGATAGTTACTTCAACTTCAGAATCAACAAGATACTGGAAAGAGCAGGATTTAACCCAAGGGTCCAGAATCCAGGTGACTCAACAGATGAATTTATTTAGGATATTTACAGGCTAGTTGAAGGATGCAAATCGACTGCAGCAGTTCAAGAACACAACTCACCACCAGTTTCTCAAGGACATCTATGGATGGATAATAAATGCTGGCCTAGCCAGCAATGCTCACATAGTAAATAACAAAAGAAGTGTAAACACAGGTTTGAAGACAGAATTGATCAGAGTCCAAATTGCTGATGAGGTTTTTTAAAAATCAGATTTATAACGGTTGATTAGTTATAACTCGAGAGAAAGCTATTCAGCTGGGAAGACAAGCAAAGGTTCAGAACAATCCTCAAAGGAAAAGAAAAATCTCAAGATCTCCAGCATTTATAGAATTCCTTAAACACAAGATGAAACTCAACCTCTAAATACCTAGCTACACTTTTTAATTCCCCCAAGGACCAGGCTCTTAACATCTCAAAATATCATTCTGGCCTATGAAAGCACTGATATCCGATCTTAGCACTTCAGTTTAAAAATCCAAGAAAACCTTTTGCAATTTTTAAATAGATTTTCATGACTTTTTTCTTTCCCAACTCTAACTCCTTCATTAGTCTCTGGGTCTATTTCACCTGAAAAGCCCAAGGTCAATTTTGTTATGACCAGGTGAGTAGTGGTCCATTGGTTCCCCCGTTTTCAACTTTGCTGGCTAGTCACAACAAAGGTTAAAGCTCTTTTTAGCAACTTTGTCTTTCTCCATTAAAAATCTAGATGCTGGCAAATGGGATTAGATTCATTTAGGATATCTAGTTGGTATAGACGAGTTGGAGTAAACAGTTTGTTTCTGTGCTTTGCATCTCTATGACTCTCCAACGATGACTGTAATTATAATTACAGGTTTTCCTGAGTTAAGGAAAAAGGAACTTTACTAGCTCTTAACACTGAGGAAATAACAAAGACGTGATACTCACTCAGTGTAGTTCCCGGGTGCTTTCCTTCTTGAGGGACAGAGAGAGAGAGAGAGAGAGAGAGAGAGAGAGACCGTTCTCCATCCACCATTACACTCTGCATCTCCCATTCTTCCATTTCTTCCTTGGTCTGCCAACAAACAAATGCTTGAAATAGAAGATGTTTGTATATTCCCTGTCTGCAGAAGATATTGTATCCAAGCTCAATAATTGCAGGCAATGATTCATCTTCAACATGTCACACTGGTGTATATCAATTAGGTTTTCAGAGCCTTTTGCTGACTAGAATGTTTCTTGTGAAACTACATCTGCTTTGAAGCTGAGCCAACTCGGGTGGGTTTTCTGGCATGTGTATTTTATGATGTGAGCACAAGTTGCTTAGTTTGGCTGAGGCTTGGAATGAGAGTTCTGATTTATGCTCAAGTAAGTAAAATACTACCTAGCAACTTTCATTTACCATTACCACTTGATAAAATCCTTGTTTTTTTTTAAACAAATGTCTAACCCATCCAAAAACTGACATTATCATCACCTATTGAACATTGCATTACTTTTACTCCCATGGTATAACTGTTGCATCCTACTTTTGCTTTTAAACTTACAGTTCTAGCCACATTACTGTTATGTTTTCAGTTATTAGTACCATTATTACCGTGTTACCTTTAGTCCTGTTGCAATGCTGTCCAATATTAGTTACTATTATCCTGTCAAATACCACAGTATGAAGTCTGCCAAATTTGCAGAGCTGAAATGAAGTAATACAAAGATAGAACAGAGTGTAGCCAAATAAACATCAAAGATTTCTTACTTGAAGATTTGGTTATTTATTATCTTTTGTTTATTTTACGTGCATGAATGAGAAAGCATCTCTTTTTAAATTTTGGATCATAAGAGCCAGGGAACAGCATTAGCCGTTGTGTCACCTCCTTTGCAATTAAGTGACTAGTTCTTACCCACAATCAATCAATGACCCTGTGAAGGCAGATAGAGTACAGGTAGTTCTTCTATAACACAATGGTTGCATTCTTGTGCAAACCTACATTATAGAAAATTTCTTCATGTTCACATTCGAGCTGTATTCACCATTTCCAATTGTCAGGATTCCCCATGTACCGTGTTTATGATTTTGAAGAACTGACAATATAAAAACATTATGTCCATATGTTTACTCTGAGCATCCATTCTTTGATCCTTCAGCTATTGCGTTGCCCATGCTGCCACATTTACCGATAACAGCTGGAGGGGGGGGGGGAAAGGAGTTTAAAAGAGATGTGTAAGGCAAATCTTTCACACAAAGGATGGTGAGTGCCTGGAACAGGTTGACAGAGGGGATGGTGGAAGCAGATACAATAGCAACATTCAAGAAACACCTGGACAGATACATGAATGGGAAGGGAATAGAGGGATACCGATCATATAAGTGAGGACAGCTTTGGTATGGAAGTGCAAAATTTGGCAGTGCAGTCTTGGAGAGTGGAAAGGCTTGTTCCTGTGCCATATTGTTGAACCCTGCATCTGATTTTTGTCAAACATAGCAACACGACGTCTGGAGGAAGAGCACCTCATCTTCCGCCTAGGAACCCTCCAGCCACAAGGGATGAACTCAGATTTCTCCAGTTTCCTCATTTCCCCTCCCCCCCACCTTGTCTCAGTCCCAACCCTCGAACTCAGCACCACCTTCCTAACCTGCAATCTTCTTCCTGACCTCTCCGCCCCCACCCCCACTCCGGCCTATCACCCTCACCTTAACCTCTTTCCACCTATTGCATTTCCAACGCCCCTCCCCCAAGTCCCTCCTCCCTATCTTTTATCTTAACCTGCTGGACACACTTTCCTCATTCCTGAAGAAGGGCTCATACCCGAAACGTCGATTCTCCTGCTCCTTGGATGCTGCCTGACCTGCTGCGCTTTTTCAGCAACACATTTTCAGCACTACTTACCTCAACCCCATTTCACATTTCTGCCACCTTCAAAAGAATGCCACCACCAAATATCTCTCCCCCTTCCCTCCATTTTCAGCATTCTACAGGGAACTTTCCCTCCATCACATTATTCTTCCACCATTCCTAATGTTTCCTCACAACGTTCATGACACACAGATAGTAATAACACTTGCCCATTCACTTCCCCTTTCCTCACTATCCAAGGACCCAAGCACACCTTCCAGGCAAGACAGCAATTGTGCTTCTTTCAATTCCATCTACTGTATTTACTGCTTACAATATGGCCTCCTTTAGATTGGATAGACCAAACACAGACTGGTTGCCTGCTTTGCAGAACACCTTCATCTGACCATGGGAATAAACCTGACCACCCAGTTGCTTGCTATTCAAATCAACTATCTTGCTGTTAGATTAATATTTCAGTCCTGAGCTTGCTGCAATGTTCCAACGAAGCACATTGCAAGCTTGAGGAACATCCCGTCATTCTCTGCTTAGACACATTACAACCTCAGGGTTGCAACAGTGTATTCAAAAACTTCAGACCCCATCATGTCTGTTCTCTATTCCTCTTTCATTTTTTCCCCTGACCCCATAGCCCTATCGTGCTTGTGTCTTGTTTACTTTGAACTTCATAGAAAGGATTGATTCTCTTATTTTCATACCCTTTTTACATTTTTTTTTTTTATTTTCCCACTATTAACACCCCTTTGTCTTTTGCACTGGATCTCGACATCATCTGTCCTCTTGCTCCCCTCGGCCTCTATCGAAAATATAAAAAGTTACCTACTTTCTAACACATTTCAATTCTGAAAAAGAGTCATACTCGTCTTGAGATGGTAACTCTGCTTCTCTCCTCAGATGCAGCCAGACCAACTGAGTTTCTCTAACAATTTCTGTTTGTTTCAGATTTCCAACATTCACAGTATTTTGCTATTATACATCTCATAATTCTTCAGTCATGTGAGGCAGCACAATCAAGCAATTCTCGCTCATTCTCTTCCCAGAAATAACACACCAGGCAGCAACAGGGACTAACCAGTGAACATCTACTCTGTCTCCAGGTATTACTTACTGTGAAGCTGTAATGCTGCATTCAGTCGGGAGGGGAGTGGATGACACCATAGCCAGAGGCAGAGCAGGCAGCATCTTGGCTTCAGGTTTGTAACCACTGCAGCTTACATATGCACATCTTTTCTGGTAACTCTAATCACTCAAAGGCATCCCCACCTAAAAATTTATAAGGTCTCATTATCATTATTCTCCTATTTTGATCATAAGCACTGGAAAATGTTCTACCACTGATATTCCTCCCGAGTCCCAATCTTCTTTCTTCCCTTCTTTATTCTCTTGAAGTGCCTGAGCTTCACTTTGTGGCACAATTTTTCTATATTGCTAAAAAATAAACCGACTGGTCATACCTTAATTTGCTCCAAACCTCATTTACCGATTGCCCCCACGCTTGCTAAAATTCACTGGTTTCCAGTCTCCTGACTTTTATTTCCAAATCTCTCCAGGGTCTTCAATCCTCCCAAATTTGCAGTTTTACAAATCATTGAGATCTTTGTGCTTTTCCAATTCGAGTATTTTGCACATCCCCATTTTAAATTCTTATGATAGGCAACTATGCTTTCAGTTGCCAAGGCTCTAAGCTCAGGAATTCCCTGCCTAAATCTCTCTATCTCTCACTCTCTTTTCTCTTTAAGTATGGCCCTTAAAACTTCCCTCTTTCATTAGGTGTTGGTCATTTGCCCTGATCTCTCCTTGTGTACCTTTGTGATTTTACTGATACTGTTTTTGTTAAGCACTTTGGGACATTATGCAGTGCAAAATGCACTATATAAATGTAACTGTTGTTTGTCATTGATTGCTATAGCAAAGTAGTCTTGGCTGTGTTGTGACATTAGAGTCTTCTTCATATGACATCACAGATCGTTGCAATGACTTCCTTTGTAAAGTGCTGCCATTTCAGGTACTGGTTCTAGATTATCTGAAATATGAATTCTGTGTTCTGAAGAAACAGAGTGGAAATAGCCTCCTGCTGAGAGCCTTCAATGTTTATTTAGTTCCATTTGTCCTGTCTTGCGTTAGCTGGTGTTGTTATGTCTGCCCTCATCTCCTCCAACTGCTCAAAGAGAGTATGGCAAGGGGTGCATGACTAGCACTCACTTGACCCTTGTGATGTCTTTAATGTGGAATAATTCACGTATTCAGCTTGATAGGCGGTCTGAAAGAAAATTTGGGAAAATAATGACTGTAGAGCATAGAACACAAACAATACAGCACAGTAACAGGCCCTCTGACGTATGATGTCGTGCCAAACATGACGTCAAATTAAACTAATGCTTTCTGCCTGCCATTGGTCATATGCCCCATTCCTTGCATTTTATGTGCTTCTCTAAAACCCTTAAACACTCTTAGCGTATCTGCCTCCACCACTACCCCAGCAGTGCATTCCAGACTCCTACCACTCTTTGTGTAAAATACTTGCTCTGCACATCTCCTTTGAACTTTCCCCACTACTTTAAATGCATGTCCCCTAGTATTAGACATTTAGACTGTGCTGTTGAAGTCTTTACAAACTGTCCCAGCTAACTCTTGGAATGTCTTTGAAAGATGGCTCCTAATAGTTCCAGCAAAAAATTGAACAGTAAATGCCTTTTGGAAGCATTTAGAATCATTTATAATCAGTATGCTTATCCCTGCCTAGCTACTTAACATTTGGAGAAGTTGCTAAATGAAATGTTATCTACCAAAGTGGCATGCAAATTCTTTTATGATCACTAACAGGTTTTTTAATTGCCCATATGCCCATTCAAGATCTCAGATAACTGGTCCTACATGGGTTTCAACTCCTTTATGAAGACCATGTGATTATTAAATTGAGAGAAAAAAAATACAATGTGGCAAAGATTAGTGGTAACCAGATGATTGAAAAAGTTTTCAATGCCAACAAAAGTATCACAAAAAAGGAAGAAAATAAACTGAGGGTAAACTAGCTAGTAACACAAAAAGTGGTCAGTAAAAGCTTTTTTAAATATAGAAAAAGAAAGAGCAAGGCCAAAATGAACACAGGCCTATTAGTGAATGAGGTGAGGGAAATAACAAAGGTGAACCGAAAAGTGGCAGAAGAGTTGAGTAAATACTTTACACTGGTCTTCAAGGTAAAGGACATTAATAACACTCCACAATACTAAGTCAAGGGTAAAATGATAGGGTGGAAATAATTACAATAACTAACACTGGAGAAATGTGCTAGGGAAACTAATGGGCTAAAGGTCAATAATGTCCTGGATCTTATTGGTTACATCCTAGGATTTTAAAGGAAGCAGTTACAGAGATATTTGTTGCTCTGTTGTTAATAATGTTCCAAGAATCCTTAGGTTTTGGAAATATCCAGGCAATTGGAAATCCTTATTCAAAAAGGGAGGGAGACAAAAAAAATGCTACTACAGCCCAGTTAGCTTAACATATAATTCTAAAAAGGAATTAATCTAGCAGAATCAACACGGCATTTTGAAGGGGAAATCATGTCTGGCAAATTTATTAGAATTCTTTGAAAAAGAAGCAAGTAGGATAGATAAAGGAGATGTAATAAATTTGGATTTCCAAAAGGCGTTTGATAAGCTACCACTCATAAGGCATGAGACAACATAAGATTACAGCTCATGGTGTCTGAGGATAGTATATGAGTATGGATAGGAGATTTAGCAATTTATAGAAGACAGAGAGTTGGGACATTTACAGGTTGGCAATTTGTAACTAGATGAGTGTCACAGGGATCAGTGCAGGGGCCACAATTACTTACTGCACATATATGTTACAACCTTGCGTAAAAGAAATGAATATACTATTGCCAAGTTTATGAATGATATAAAAATTAGTGGAAAGGCAAGGGGTAAGGATAACACAAAGATTCCACAGAGGGAAATAAAGTGAGTGGGCAAAAACTTGGCAGATAGAATATAATGTGGGAAAAATGTAAAGTTATTCACTCTGGCAGGAGGAATAGAGGAGTTGAATATTGGTTAAACGGAGAAAGAAAATAAAAGTTGAAGCACAGAGAGATTTACATGAATCTTAAAAAACTAGAATCCAAGTTCAGCAGGTAATAGGGTAGGCAGATACAATGTTGGTGTTTATTTCCAAGGTAATGAAATACAAAAATAAGGAATTATTGCTAAAATTATGCAAGACACTAGTCAGATTACACCTAGAATAGTGTGAACAGTTTTACTCACCTTATCTTAGGAAAGGTATATTGAAACTGGAGGCGGTCCAGGGAATGTTCACTTAGGTTGATCCTGGATATGGTGGAGTTTCCTTATCAGGAGAGTTTAAGTAGGTTGATCTTTTACTTATTGGATTTTAGAAGAATGAGTGATAACTTTAGTGAAATATATAAAATTCTTGACATGGTAGACGTGGGGAATTTGTTTCCCCTTATGGGAAAGGCTAGGACCAGAGGACATAATCTCAGAGTAAGATGCCAGCAATTTAAGACAGAATTAAAGAGGAATTTCTTAATAGTTGCAAAAAAGAAACAAAAGTTGAAGCTTATCAACTTGCATTCTTTTGGGAATCTTCTTCCCAAACATCTTTTGGGAATCCAAATATATTACACTTTATGAGAACAAGAAAAGGCTGCTGATTGCTGAATGAGCATGGAGATAGAGAAAGAACAATTAACCATCAATCTTAATTCTCAGACCAAGCAGGTAGATTTTAATTGATCAGGACTTTGCCATGGGGATGCGGCACTATTTGTCTGTCTCTATGACCCTTTCTTTTGAAAAAGATACATTGTTTATGCAAATTCCTTTTGGCTAAATAAAACAGGGACCTGAGTATTTATGCAGCTAGTTTTTACTCTGACTAATCAGAATATATCTTCTTGTAAACTGGGGAACAGAACACGCTGTCAAATTGATCTTGATTTTAAACTGACAAATTCAATTGTCCCAGAAAACATATGAAAGAAATGGAAAGTGCGGGTGTGTCAATTATACCAAGACTTAAAATTATATAGTCACACTGGGGAGTATTTTTAGCATTGATCAGGGTTCGTGCTTGAATGTGTGTATGGGTTTAAGTGGAGAAACTTTCCAAATGTAATGAGAAGCCAGTTCCAGTCCAGCACTTAACACTTCAGTACATTAGGCTGTGTGCTCATAGTCTTATTAGAAAGCTCTAGTGCCAATTGAGGCATTAATTGCACAGTCAGAATTATGTTAGCCTGCATTTTGCACTTTAACGTTAGGTCCACAAACTCTCCAAACTTCATGGAATTCATCAGTGAAAGTAAGATGAGAACATGGAGGGAATTGGAGGAGCCAAAGCTATAACAAAAATATGCCACAAAGTATTCAGTACTCACAGCTGTTTTCTTAGTTGCTTGCGTGAAAGGAATGCTTACAATACTTGTACTGAGAGGATACTTTAAGCACTTTTGAATATACTTTATTTACTTCACCATCTACACTAAGGATGTCTGATCTATCAAGTCTGTATGTGTATTGTGTTACTTTCAATTGCAACTGAGAACTAAGATGGGGAACAGTGAAACACTAGCAGCAGGAACAAAAATAGAAACAACAACAATCTATTGCCTCATAGGTGAGAGGGAACCAACAGAAAGCTTGTGACTTTCAGGAAACTATAGCAGGTATACAGGGAGAGAATATATCTCCTCACCAGGTAAGAACACCAGAGTCCCAATAGGCTTAGGACGTTGCAGCAGAAGGTAGCAAGCATTTGCAAGCTGCCAAAACAAGGTTACTGCTTGTAGCCAAACTTTCTGTCTGTCAAATTCACACAATTCACTGCCAGAAACATTCACAAAATTAGGAGAAAAAGAACAGTACAGCACAGGAACAGGCCTTTCAGTCCATCAAGACTGTGCTGATATATGACGCCTTTCTAAGTTAAAAACCTTTTGCTTCTACATTGTCCATATTCCTCTATTGCCTGCGTGTGTATAAATCTGTCAAGATGCCTATTAAACATTGAATTGTATCAGACCTCCAGTAGCACATTCCAAGCACTTATCGCCCTCTGTGTAAAAACCTTGCCTTTCACATCTCCTTTAAATTTACCTTCTTTTACCTTAAACCTGTGTCCCTAAAAATTGACATTTCTACCTAGGAAAAAAAACTCCAACTATCCATTTCATCCATGCCTCTCATAATTTTGTAAAATTCTATCAGGTCACCCATCATCCTTTGATGTTAAGTGAAAGCAAATCAAGTTTGTCCAATCTTTGTTCATAGCTAAAATTCCCCAAACCAGGCAACATTCTGAAAAACCGTTTCTGTATCACTCCAACATCTCCCCATCCTTCTGGTAGTGTGGCAATCAGAATTGTAAATGATATTCCAGAAGTATTCAACAGTTGTGTGCTGCACCCATAAGACTACGAAATTTAGGAGCAGAATTAGGCTATTCAGTCCGTTGAATCTGCTCCATCAATTGATCATGGCTTGTATGTTTCTTAACCCCATTCTCTTGCCTTCTCCCCGTAACCTTTGATCCCCTTACTAACCAAGAACCTTAGGTGGCATGGTGGCTCAGTGGTTAGCACTGCTGCCTCACAGCACCAGAGTCCCAGGTTTGATTCCAGCTTCAGGTGACTGCCTGTGTGGGGTTCGCACATTCTCAGTGTCTGCATGGGTTTGCTCCGGTTTCCTCCCACAGTCCAAAGATGTGCAGGTCAGGTGAATTGGCCATGTTAAATTGCCCATAGTGTTAGGTGCATTAGTCATAGGGAAATGGGTCTGGGTGGGTTACTCTTCGGAGGGTCGGTATGAAGCTGTTGGGCTAAAGGGCCTGTTTCCAGACTGTAGGGAATCTAATCTATTTCTGTCATAAGTACATTCAATGACTTGGCCTCTACTGTGTTCTGTGATAATGAGTAACACAAATTCTTCACCCTCTGACTGAAGAAATTCCCTGGCATCTGAGTTCTAAAGGATCATCTGTTTACTCTGAGGCTGTGCCCTCAGGTCCTAGACTCTCTTACTCATGGAAACATTTTCTCCACTTCCAATCTATCCAGGTCTCTCAGTATATTGTACGTTTCAATGAGGATCCTCACCACAATCCTCATAAAATCCTTATACAAGTACAGACCAAGAGTCTTCGACTGCTCCTCATATGATGTGCACTTCATCCCCAGCGTCATTCTGGTAAATCTCCTCTGGACTCCCTTCAAGGCCAGCATGTCCGTCCTTAAATATGGGCCCCAAAACTACTCACAATATTCCAAATATAGTTTGACCAGAATCTTATGCAGCTTCAACAGTACATCCCTGCTCTTCTTTTCTAGTACTCTTGGAATGAACACTAACATTGCATTTGTCTTCCTAATGGCCGAATGAACCTACATGTTAACATTAAGAGAATCCTGAATTAGGACTATAAAGTTCCTTTGTGCTTCAGAAGCCTTTCCCCATTTAGAAAATAGTCTATACATCTATTCATATCAAAATGCACAATCTCACCCTTTCCCACATTATACTCTTCCCGCCACTTTTCTGTCCACTCTTCTAGCCTGTCCAACTCTTTTTGCAGTCTTCCCACTTCCTCCACACTACCTGTCCATCCACCTATCTTTGTGTCATCTACAAACTTATCAACAATGCCCTCAGTTTCTTCATCCAGATTAATGTTACTAGACTTGCTATGTTTCTCAAGCAATTTCTGTTTTTATAATAACATGTCAAGGCTAGGTTATCATTCATTCAATTTAAACTGGTATTCATGGTGTGCAATTCAGTTTTGTACATCTGTATGCACACTTGAGATTGCCATGCATCATGCCCCCTTCGATAGCCACAGGTGAGGTGCCAGACGACTGGAGGTTGACTAACATGGTGCCACTATTTAAAACTGTGCTAAGGAAAAGCCAGGGAACGAAAGACTGGATAGCCTAACATCAATGGGGAGCAAATTGTTGGAGAGGATTCTGAGTGACAGGATTCTGAGTGACAGGATTACATGTATTTGGAAAGGCAAGGACTTATTAGGGATAGTCAACATGGTTTTGTGCATGACAAATCACATCACACTAGCTTGATTGAGATTTTTGAAGTAGTAATGAAGAAGACTGATGAAGGCAGAGGAGTGGACATGATTTATGTAGACTTCAGTAAGGTGTTTGACGAGGTTCCACATAGTGAACAAGGTTAGATCACATGGAATACAGGTAGAACTAGTTACTTGGATACAGAACTGACTCGAAGGTAGGAGACAGAGGGTGGTCATGGAGGGTTGTTTTTCAGACAGGAGGCCTGTGACTATCAGTGTGCTGTGAGCATTAGTACTGGTTCCATTGCTTTTTCTCATCTATATAAATAAATAAAAGCATCAGAAAAGCATGTGAAACAAGTAGAAGGCATGATTCAGCAAATACAATTGACTGGCTTAGTGATTTTTAGAAATTGTGAATTTTACTGGAATTTTGAACACAACTTCTATACAATAGTTGTGCCTTTAATAAATTTATTAAAGAAACAGGAAAAAGTGATTTGGGCAGCAGAGTGCCAAGCAGACTTTAAGGATGTGGAGAAATTCTAATACATGAGCTAGGGTTGGCAGCCCCTGATTTTTCCAGACCTTTCAAAATGGCAATTGATATGAGTGACCTTGGGGTAGGTGATGATGAGTCAAGAATAGCAAAGGCATATTTCTTTAAGAAACAAAATTAGTTTTTGAACTGGTACTCTACTGTAGAAAAACTGACTTTGGCATTGTTATTGGCTTTTCAACACTTTGAAGTCTATGTCCAAAATATAGTAAGGAAATGTTAATTTACACTGATCATAATCCATTGGCCTTCATTGAACAATTAAAACTTTAACTACAAGACTACTTCAACAGGTGCTTTGTTTTAATGTTTTTGGAAAAAGTTAAAAATGTGAGAAGTGCTAAGATGGAATAGGTTGTATAAAGGAGGATGAAGAATTCATGGATGCAAGTCTTATGTTTTGTGTTTTTGTGGATCATGTATTTTGTAGTGACACGTTCTGCAATGGTATTTCATCTTTTTGAGGGTGAAGACATGTAAAGACCATGTCTTTATCTTTCTATGCTTTTGATTGTGGACTGAAATGAAAAAAGAGCTGTTTTAAAACCAAGGATTGCTGAAGGATTGTTGCATATTTTGAATGCAAGTAACCTAACATTCTTTGTGAACAATATTTACATTGTTTTTGGTTCCAGCGGTAAATGAAGTACAGTTTGCAAAAGAGCTGGAGTGAAGGTTGTGTACGAATGGAATTTTTGTTGTCAACAGGCAAATAATTGATTCAAACACTAATGACCAGTTATTGACGACATAGACCTTTTGCCTTCTAACAACTGTGTGACTGGTTCTTAGATAGCTGACCAATTTGAGATATGAACAAGATATTGAGCAGCCATCAGATCTCCACTGGTTCAAGAGCTGTGTGTATTTTCTGTAGCAAAATCCACTTAAAGCCTGAAGAAAACCAATGTATTCTTCCTTTAGTAGTTGCTGTAAGTTGAATCTTTTAACTAATTTATTTTATGTAAGTGTGAACCAGACACCATGTATTTCCTGGAAACCAATGAAAGAATGTGCAGAAGGAAAACTGAGAAATAGCATTCTGATTAACACTATTAGATCTCAATAGATCCTGTGAAGAGCAACCAGTGAACTGCTTTCGCAGTTTTTCCTCTGTCCATACCATGTTTTGTTTCCTGTCTGTGTATGTAAGGAAGAGTTAATAGGGGATTAAATTTTTAATTAGCAGAATTATATTATCCATAATTATTTATCTGTAGCTACAGTCTAATTACTTGTAATAAATAGTAATTCTTGACAATCATAGAAACCTTGATTGTGCTTTCTGTCAACAAAGGTCTAAAACACAGGTATATTAAAGAAATTCTGCATACTTTTAAAAATCTCTAACTTTTCTGATGACTCCAAGAACATAGAATTTTATTACCAGCATGTTACCCCATAACACCATGCCTTGCAAATAGTTACATTTAATACATTTTGTTATTGCTCACTCTCAAGGGTGTGGACATCACATTTCTGCCAATGGTAATACCAGTTGCAGTGAGCAGTCCACACTAATTAGTAAGGTTAACAAGGAGGTGGGGACAGTGCACAAAGAAGAAACATATGGACATCCTGCATATTCTTGATAGTTCTGGATACAATAGCCTCTGTCACAACATGCCCATTATGCTGAGTTTCCTTCATCAGATCTTTAAGATGGACAGGGTGCCTTTGTACAGGTGCTGGCTAGTACGGACAAATGTTCACCATCCTTGTTGATAAGCCCCTTTTTGAATGTTTAGCCACCAACAGCATGGGCTGTAGTTGACTGAAAGCTACAATCATTTGAATGAAAGACAGCAATATGATTGCACGATGCATATTTCAATGGGACTATTATCAGCCCAATTGCAAATTGCAAAATCCAGACACCAAAATTAGAATAAACCAATATTTAGTCTTGTTTGCTTAAAGTGACAATCTTTCATTTTATTCCATGAACTCTTAGATTAGATTAGATTACAGTGTGGAAACAGGCCCTTCGGCCCAACAAGTCCACACCGACCGGCCGAAGTGCAACCCACCCATACCCCTACATTTACCCTTACCTAACACTACAGGCAATTTAGTATGGCCAATTCACCTGACCCTGCACATCTTTTTGGATGGTGGGAGGAAACCGGAGCACCCGGAGGAAACCCACGCAGACACGGGGAGAACGTGCAAACTCCACACAGTCAGTCGCCTGAGGCGGGAATTGAACCCGGGTCTCTGGCGCTGTGAGGCAGCAGTGCTAACCACTGTGCCACCGTGCCACCCCATTCTTGTGGGGAATCATAAATACTACACACGTTATTCAAATTTAAATATTATATTACTTAGTTACTTGATATCGCTAGCTAAAATGAGTCTTATATTTCAGCTCGAAACATAAACATTAGCTGTGAATGTTAATAGCAGCCCAAATGTTTGTGCCATTCATATTTTAGAGGGCAATGTAACATAATATTTCAAGCCATGGTTGCAAGATTTTAAAGTGCAAATTATTCATGAAATAAAATTTTCAATTGTTTTCATAAAACTATAGGTCCTTTCAAATGTATTCAAATCTCTGTAAAGACATTTTTAAAATAGTCATTAAATATCTTTTAAATCTTAATTTCTTTAAATTAGAAAAAACTTACACCCTTTTCACCATGTACTATTCTGTACTCAAGTGAGTAACTACATAAAATAAAAATTAATGTGTTTTATGTCCAATAATGTAGTGACAGTTCTACAGAGGAATATTGGATAGAGGTTACATTTTCAGCTTTAAGCCTCCTTTGAACAATAATTATTTCATAAATTATTAGTGCCAGTTTTAAGAGTCAATATTATTGTAGTATAGCATTGGTAGAATTTAACTTGATATCCAGCTAACTTAAAGAATTAACCTACATTTTGTGCACTAAAATTACGCTAAACTTGGATTTCACTCTCATTTCAAAATACTCACAGGAACAAACAACTTTGTATTTTGCATATGCTTAATGCCCAGGCATAATGGACATATACGTTTTATGCTTTTTGCAAGTTCCAACAAGCAAAATTGTTAACTATCAATATATTCTAATCAACCTGATCAGAGATATTATTAGACATCTCTAGAGCAGGTGAGATCTGAACCCAGGTCTCACAGCCCAGATCCAGGGACACTAGCACTGTGACACAAAAAATATAGATTGTTAATTATATTCCAGTAAATATGGGTGTGACTATTAATTGCTTTTCATTGTTATATTTGAAAATTGTTTTGGAACTAGCCGAAGGGCCTGTTTCCATTCTGTGTTACTCTCTCTCTTGAAATGTTATCATCCTGACAGCCTCATGGTGAAGGGAGAAACTGGAGCCAGTCTTTCACATGGGGTGGATTTATTCTCAGAGTGAAACAAGACAGGTGTACACCGCCTGACGTCCACACCCCATGTCAGTAAGCGTGTCTTAATATATACTCGGGTAACCATCTGAAGTGAGTCTCTGTCGATCAGAACTAAAACAAAAAAGGTCTCTTCCTTTACCATTGGGCAAGGAGATCCAGGTTCAAGTCCCACCTGATCAAGAACATCTCAGGGGAGGTAATGGGCCTAGTGGTGTCATCAATGGACGGTTAATCCAGAGAAAGTGAGGACTGCAGAGGCTGGAGATCAGAGCTGAAAATGTGTTGCTGGAAAAGCGCAACAGGTCAGGCAGCATCCAAGGAGCAGGAGAATCGACGTTTCGGGCATGACCCCTTCTTCAGGAAGGTTAATTCAGGGACCCCAGGTAACATTCTTGGGACCTTGAGTTCGAATCCCGCCAGGGCAAGTCATCTCGACCAAAAATACTGCCTACTTCCACCTGTGTGTCATAATACACATTATAGCTCCACTTCAATCCACTTTCCACTTAAATATTCAGACATCCCATTGTCACCTTGGACTTAATCACCCACAACTGTGGGTACAGTTGATGGATGAACAGTAAGTTAGGACTGGAATCTGTCATAATATCCAAGGTCAGTATCAGACAATCATAATAAAATAGAAAGGTTCCTCCACCAATACAGTTTATTTTTAAAAGAAGACAAATGACAGACGATTTATTAAAATAAAAAAAATACAAGATCCCACAGTTTTGAACAAGCAACAGTATTTCACTGTACAAAGTAATACAATTTACACTTCATGTACAACTTATTTCTAACATCAAGAATTAACATGTGGTAAACCTGGGCAGTATACTGTGATCAAACATCCCACAGTGCACAATGAAAAGTAAAATGCAAACAAGGTATATGCCACAAATTTCTCAATAATTCCTCCCAAACATTAAGAACTGTGTGGGTTTACAACTTTTCTCTTTGGCCAATGTGGCTTTAAAACTTCATCTCAAGAGCTGTTTTGTCACGGACTGCCTGTTGTAACTCACCCTCCAATCCGGTGTCCACATTTGTCTCCACTCTAAAATTGTAATTCAATACTATTCAGAGGCACAACTCCACTTTTTAAACTTTATCATGATAAACCCTTCTCAACTTTGCAGGATATCTTCTTCGTCCTGACTCCAAATCTTTGTTACTTACTAATTCCTAGAACCCCAATAAATTTGTCAAACAGGATTTTCCTTTATTAAAACTGTGTTGATTTGTTGTGTTCATACAATGATTTTCTAAGCAATTCAATGGTCAATGAGCTAAAGAGTGGCAAATGGAGTTGAACGTATATAAATGTGATGTATTGCATTTTGCTAAAGCAAACAAAGGCCTTGGGTAGTTTCCTCAAACAAAGCGACCTAGGGGTTCGGGGCATAATTCTTCGAAGTTTGCATAGGTGGCTAAGAAAGCATGCTTGCCTTCATTGGTCAGACCTTTGAGAATCGTAATTGGGACGTTATGTTGAGGTTGTACAGGACACTAGTGAGCCCACATCAGGAGTACTGTGTCCAGTTCTGTTATTAAGCTGGAGACGGTTTATAAGAGATTTACCAAGTTAGTGCCAGGAATGTAGGGTTTGAGTAATAAGGAGAGACTAGATAGGCTGAGGATTTTTCACTGAAGCAGAGGAGCTTGAGAGGTGACCTGTAGAGGTTTATAAAATCATGAGGGATATAGATAAGGTGAGTGGCTGGTGACTTTTGCCTAAGGTGGGGGATTTCAAGAAGAGAGGCATATTTTTAAGGTGAGAGGAAAACGATTTAGAAATGGCATGGGGACTTTTTTTTAAAAACACAGAGAGTGGTTCATGTGTGGAATGAACTTGCAGAGGAAATGGTGGATGCGGCTATAGTTACAATGTTTTAAATGCATTTAGATAGGAACCTGACTAAAACATGTTTGAAGGGATATGGGGCAAGAGGAAGGTGGGACTAGTTAATGGTTGGTTTGGACTAGTCGGACCAAAGGGTCAGCTTCTGTACCGCATGACCCGATAACTCTATTGTTTAAACATGTTTAATTATGGACATCAGCACTTCCCCAAAAATTGGCGATTGGTTAACCAACCTATTAGTCCCTGTTTTCACCCTCCCTCCTTTCTTGAAAAGCAATAGCGCCCTTCAATTTGATGAAAGCATTCTCAAATTTAAGGATTTTTTGTAAAATCATAGCTATTATGCGCATCCATCATATCTGCAGATAGCTTTTTTTGAACCTAGGCTTAGTCAGATTTTAGTTCCTTACATTTCTAATATGTTTTCGCTGTTGATATTAAGTTCCTTTTAGCCTTTTGGTTGCCATTTATTTCTGAAATGAAACACAAGCCTCACATGTTGAAGCTGATACAAAATATTTGTTCAATGCCCCTGTTATTTCTTCATTCCCCATGATAATTTCTCCTGTCTCTGCTTCTAACAGACTAACATTTGCAAAAGTCCTCTCCCAAATATTTTGCATTGTGCATGGTCTAGTCACTTTAATGCACAGTACCTTTAACACTGTACCTGTAGCTTCAGAGTGCCCGGAATACTATCTTTCCAACTGCTGTGAGGCTGACAGCATTCAGGTGCAATTATGAAGAACATTGTTTGAATATCCATTCTAATTTACCTGCCAAAGTTTCCATCATGCCTGTTCACTCATTGAACAGGTGCAAAAGTAAGAAATCAAATGCCAACAGGGCACTGTATTTCCTTGTCTCCTACTAAGTATGCTTGTTATCTACTTTTGCAACTGCTCTCTCAGCAGTTGCATTATCTTCTGTGATATAAGTTAAGCCACTTTGCAAAATTACATTCTGGCATGAAAGATATCTTGTTTACACTATGTGTTTTTTTTAAGCTGGCCTGGCTCAGGAGACAGCACCAGCACATAAACTGAATACTGTATGTGTTACCAAAATGACTAAAACAACAATCTACTTTGAATGTGTTTTTCACCATTCTTGTAACAGTTCCATTTGCATGTCAAGTCAGATAGAAGGCATTTATCATCTCTCGTAGAGAAGCTATAACCATACCAGAAATATCTCTAGTCACTTAATATATCTACAGATTGAAGCGATAACTTTGTTATATGTAGAGAATGAGCTTGTTTGCCACATTGTGTCTGTGCCAACAAAAAATGAGTTATTACATTAATCACAACTTTGCATCTGTTGGCCTGCAGTCTACAACACATACAGTATCCAAGTTAAAAAAAAATCTGGTTGGATTCTGTCACTCCCACACTTCCAGGCAGAGTGCCAGCTACTATCAAACCCTAGCTAAAACATTTCTCCACTCGAGTATGTTAATTACTTTGATTACTCATTATAATATTTAAATTAGGAGTCAATGCTACAATGTTATGAATGGTCTATGTTGAGTACCTATTACTTCTCAAAGAAAGCAGGAATTCACTGAGACAGCTGCAGCTGGAAGAACTAGTAGATCAGCTGGTAACATAGCACAGAAAAGATAATTTTGGGGTTGACAATATGTAATTACTGAAATGCCATAGGTATTTGTTTTGGATCTTAACTATTTACAACCTGTATAAATGGATAAAGGGGCCAAATGCATGGTTGCTAGATTTGCAGATGGCACAAAGATAGGTGGAAGAATAAGTTGTCAATAGGACATAAATATTCTACAAAGGGACATAACTAGTTAAGTGAATGAGTAGAACATTGGCAATTGGAATGTAATGTGGGAAAATGTGAACCTGTCCACTTTGGCAAGAAAAACAGAAAAGGAGCACATCATCCAACTGGAGAGAAACTGCAGAACTCTGCAGTACACAGAAATCTGGGCTTGCTGGTATATGAATCACAAGAAGTTGCAGGTACAGTAAGTGATTAAGAAAGGAATTGGAATGTTGTCATCTATTGCAAGGGGAATGGAACATAATGGCATATTTCTAAAGCTGCATTGAATATATTCTTGACTGACAAAGAAGTCAAAAGGTATAGAGAATAGCGCCTCACAGCGCCAGAGACTCGGGTTCAATTCCCGCCTCAGGCGACTGACTGTGTGGAGTTTGCACATTCTCCCCGTGTCTGCGTGGGTTTCCTCCGGGTGCTCCGGTTTCCTCCCACAGTCCAAAGATGTGCAGGTCAGGTGAATTGGCCATGCTAAATTGCCCGTAGTGTTAGGTAAGGGGTACATGTAGGGGTATGGTGGGTTGCGCTTCGGCGGGGCGGTGTGGACTTGTTGGGCCGAAGGGCCTGTTTCCACACTGTAAGTAATCTAATCTAACCTAATAGACAGGAAAGAATAGGCCACAATAGACGAGGTTTATGGAAGATGGTGAAGCGACCAACAAGAGGGAATAACACACTCATCCTTACCAATATGCCTGCTGGAAATACATCTGTTCGTAAAACCACTAACTAGTAGGAGTGACAACAAACTTTGTATAGACAAAGTCCTATCTTTGTATTGAGAATACCATCACGGTGCTAAACGGGATAGATTTCAAATTGACCTAGCAACTCAAGACTAGACATTCATGAGACACCATGAGGCATCAGCAACAGCAGGACTGTACAAAAACACAATCTGCAATTCAAAGCCACAGCATAATCCGCCACTGTACCATTACCATCAAGCCAGTCCTGGTTCAAAAGGAGTACAAGAGGGCATGCAGAAACAGTACTCGGCATACCTAAAATTGGTATGCTAACCTGCTACAACACAAGACTTCATGCATGCCAAACAGCATAAGTAACAAATAATAAAATAACTGTACCCACATCCACCACATCTGCTGGATGTTAATTCCACACACTAACCAATCTATGTTAAAAAAATGCCTCTCATGTCTTTTGAAAATCTTTCTCATTTCACCTTAAAAAAATGTCCCCTAGTCTTGAAAAAAAAAACACCTGCCATTCACTTTATCCATCGATTGGATTCCCTGTAGTATGGAAACAGGCCCTTCAGCCCAACAAGTCCACACCAACCCTCCGAAGAGTAACCCACCCAGACCCATTCCCCTACCCTACATTTACCCCTGACTAATGCACCTAACATTATGGGCAATTTAGCATGGCCAATTCACGTGGCCTGCACATCTTTGGACTGTGGAAGGAAACCAGAGCACCTGGAGGAAACCCACGCAGACATGGGGAGAATGTGCAAACTCCACACAGACAGTCGCCCTAGGCAGGAATTGAACATGGGTCCCTGGCGCCGTGAGGCAGCAGTGCTAACCACTGAGTCATTGTGCCACACATATCCCTCATTAGTTTATAAATTCTTATAAAGTCATCCCTCAACCTCCTACACTTGAGTGATAGAAGTCCCAGCTTATCCAGCCGTTCCTTATTGCTTAAACCTTAAAATGAAATGTTTGTGAAACTAGAGGCATTTCTTTGCCTTTTTCTACAAAATTCTATCGATATCCAAGCCTCTACCTAAATTTCAGAGCTGCAGTGGCCCTTTAAAATGTTACAAGGAAATGGCAACATTTGTGTGTGCATGATAAAGTAAAGATATAGATGTGAAAGACTCACTGGACTATAGAGTGGGATGACTGATGGTATTTAATCGAAGGGTCACAACATCTCAGACAAGGAGAGAGATTGAGAAGAGAGTCCTTCTTGGTAATCTCAATCAGTACAGGAACTGAACTCATGCTGTTAGCGTTATTCTGCATGGCAAGTCAGCCCTCCAGTCAACTGAACTAAGTGACCCCCTCCATTCGTTCTCAAAGAAGCCACGAATACAGTTAAAATCTGCCAGCTGTTCCTACCTTGTGATTTGTATTCAAACTAACCTAGTGCCCTTTACTCTACTCTGTGCCTCTCTAGATTAATGCTGTAGTTAACAACAGAGTTCACATATGATATTGGAGTGAAGTAGGTGCTTAATAGCAAACATCTTGGTATCAAGTTCTCACATTACTGAAGTGAAACAAGTGTCAAATAATATATTTCAACCATGGCTGCACAAGAGCCAAATTTACTGTTGCCTGTCAGTCCATGTCTTAATTAAGTTGTTCATAGTTCGTGGAAATTCCAGGCCTAAAATTAGACCTCAAATTACAATTCCAGCCAAAACTTCATGCTTATCCTTCCTGATTTGAAGAAGGGAGAATGACACATAGTCAAGATTTGTGGATTAGGAAAGCAATAAAATTGTAAAACAAGTGGCAGGTGAAACAAATTTAAAACATTTTAAAGTTTTATGTCATTATTAACACATCTTATTTAATAAATAATAAATCTCAAAATAATCCTTGAACCTTTGTGCTGGACTGATCATGACATTATTAAGTCTGTAAATAACTGGATTAAGATAAATGTCAACATGAGCTTTAAATTTTGCACTAAAATATAACAGAACTTTTGCTCAAAGTATGATCACAACCTAATATTTACAATTACATAGCATACGTCAAAAAAGTCACATATATTATGTATCATATATTCTTTTTAGCATTGTGCCACATAATATCAGGACACAGAATGAAAAGTAAATTTCTGATTTTGGCCCAAAAACTGTACTGAACAGACAAAAAAAAAGTAGATTTTGCAAAAAATCAGGTAAGTGTTAATTTTGGCAAGTTTCAATGAGGGTTTATCTCTGCAAGCCATATCTTTGTTTTTTTGCTTATATCCTCCAAAACTCGCTTCATTGCTAATGCATCACATCTCCATGGCACCTCGCTCATCATATTCTCTCACTTGCCATAGAAAGACATTTTGGACCCTATTGGAAAGCTCACAAGATTCCCGGCACCAGTCCTATCTTTCAAGGTCACTCATGTGCCTGGTAAAGCATTGGCAGCCTGCCGCAGCCCTGAACAGCTTGGAAGATTTCACCCAAACATATCAGACAGAGGATAATTGGTATCCTGCTTTGCTAACAGGGATATGGAGGTCCTACTGAAAGGTGAGGAGTGCACACAATTATTGTCCTGAATTTTTTGGTGACTGGTGGAGGTCCAGAGGAGCAAGATGAGAGCTGGAGTTGCCAGATAACCACTCTGACATAGGTCTCAGGAATTGTCACTGTCTAATTTCTATTTGGTGAGTGGGAGAATGGGAAATAGCCTATCAATAAAGTGAGATCATGCAATTATGAGGATGTTCATGCATGCTAAAGCAGCAAATAGGTCTCTCAACACTCATTAGCAAGAATTTGGTCTCGCTATTAAACACTTGGTTTATTAGTTCATTTTGCTCTTGAGAGCAAGAAATTCCTTACTGCCAGTCTCATGTGATTCTTTCAACTCTCTTAGAGTCATAAAATCAGAGTCATACAGAATGAAAACAGACTCTTTGGTCTATGCTGACAAAATTTCCCAAACTAAACTAGTTCCACTCACCTGCATATGGCCCATATCTCTCTAAAGCTTTCATGTATCTGTCCAAATGTCTTTTAGATGTTGTAACTGTATCTGCTTCTACCACTTCTTCTGGTAGTTCCATTCCATACCTCTGTGTGAAAAAGTTGCCCGTCAGGTCCCTTTTAAATTTTTTCTGATCTCACCTTAAACATATGCCCCTAGTTTTGAACTCTTCCACCCTAGGGGAAAGACCTTTGCTATTCACCTTATCTATGCCCCTCATGATTTTATAAACCTCCATAAAGTCACCTCTCAAACTCTTACACTCCAATGAAAAAAGTCCCAGCCCATCCAGCCTATCCTTATAACTCAAACCCTCCAGAGCTGGCAAAATCTGGTAAATCTTTTCTGAACCCTCTCCAATTCAATAATATTCTTCCTATAACAGGGCGACCAGAACTGGCCACAGTACTCCAAAAGTGGCCTTACCAAAGTCCTGTAAGGACTCAACATGACATCCCAATCCTATACTCAATGGTCTGAGCAATGAAGGCAAGCATGCTAAAAGCTTTTTACTCTGTCTACCTGTGATGCAACTTTCACAGAACTATGTACCTGAACCCCTAGGTCTCTCTGTTCGACAAAACTACCCAGGGGCCTACCATTAACTGTATAAGTCCTGTCCTTGTTTATTTTAACAAAACGTAATACCTCACATTTATCCAAATTAAGCTCCATCTGCCACTCCTCCCTTTGGAATCTTAGATAATCTTCTTTAACTATGCCTCCTAAAGTTTCACCTGAGGATCCATATCACAGACCAATTGGAAAATTCAACTGGTGAATCAAGTAAAACAAATGTAATTTATCTGGCAGAATATTACTTCAAAAGCTGTGAATGGGTTGCCCAATCATTGACTACAACACTAGATCGTGCATGGCCTACTTTCCTGCTGTATTTTGGGAATTTTGCATAACCATTCTCTTTAATTGGTTTAACTGCACTCTAAACATTGTACTTTCTACGTAATGGCTTTGATCAAATTAGGTTCAACTAACAGTTCAACAATTAGCCACCCTGAAGTCACTTGCTTATTAAACAAACAAATGCTCTCAAACTCAATTTAGAATGCTGGACATTAAGCACTGACCAGGGTTTAGAGAATAATTCTTATTCTTATTCTAATTAAGTGAAAAAGAAAAGCACAAATATACTGGAAATTCATTTCACCATTCTAAATATTTTAAGAAATTTTTATCAGACCATCTACCGCGGATGCTGGAAATCTCAAACAACCAGAGAGAATTCTGGAGAAACTCAACAGTTCTAGCAATTTTGTTAATTGTTGTCAGAACATTATGTTAAGTTGTTAATTTGTTAATTATCCCAAGTAATATGCTATGTAAAGAATATTAGATTTGAACAGCACTGTCAAGTTTATTGGTAACCCTTTAATTTATATTTTATTTATATACGATCATATGAATTAGGTGCAACAGCAGACTAATGCAACCCCATTCCCAGTGCTCTACCATTCAATAATATTATGACAGATCTGACTCCTCCACATTCCTACCTTCCTCCAAAGACCTTTTGCCCTCTCACTGTTCAAGAGTCTAACCACATCTGGCTTGAAAATATTCAAAGACTCTGCTTCCAAATTTTTTGTAAAGACTCATCAACCCCTGTGAGAAAGAGAAATCTCCTAATTTGATTTAAATGGACAACCCTTCTTCTTTAACTATGATCCCTACTTTTGGACTCTACCACGTGAGAAAGAATTTTATCCGCATCCCTTTGTCAAGATCCCTTAGGACCTTTAATGTTTCAATCAAGTCACTGCTTATTCTTCAAATCTCCTTTGATACAAACCTATGCTGTCCTTTCACACAAGACAACCCACCCGTTCCAGGTATCAGTGTGGTAAACCTCTCCAGAACTGCTTCCAACCCATGTATACCCTTCCGTAAATAAGGAGACCAATGCTGTACACAGGATTCCAGATATGGTCTCACCAAAGTTCTGTATAACTGAGGCATCATGGTGACTCAGTGGTTAGCATTGATGCCTCACAGTGCCAGGGAGCTGGGTTTGATTCCAGCCTCAGGCAAATGTCTGTGTGGTGTTTGCACATTCTCCCAGTGTCTATGCAGGTTTTTACCAGGTGCTGAGTTTTCCTTCCACAGTCCAAAGATGTGCTGGTTAGGTTGAATGGCCATGCTAAATTGCCCATAGTGTCCAGGGACGTGCAGGTTAGGTGGGTTAGCCACGGGAAATGCAGGGTTACGGGGGGGTGGGGGGGTGGGGAATGCATATGTGTGGAATTGGTGTGGGCTCGACAGAGGGTTGGTGTGGACTCGACAGGCTGAATGGCCTGCTTCCACACTATAGGGATTCTATGAACTGAAACATAACCTCCATTCTTTTCTATTCAATTCACCTCACATCAAAAATATTCTATTAGCTTTGTTGCTCAGTTGCTGTACCTGCATACTAACAGTTAGTAATTCATGTGCTAGGACATTCGCATCTCTCTACATCTCAGAACTCTGCAGTCTCTCATCACTAAGATAATACACTTTTTCTTCCAGCCAAAATTGACAATTTCAGGTCTTCACACATTATACTCCATTTGTCGATCTTGGCTCCTCATTAAACCTAAAAATGTGTTGCTGGAAAAGCGCAGCAGGTCAGGCAGCATCTGACCTGCTGCGCTTTTCCAGCAACACATTTTTAAGCTCTGATCCCCAGCATTTGCAGTCCTCACTTTCTCCTCATTAAACCTATCCAATTCCCTATGTGGCTTCCTTGTGTTTTGTTTAGAACTTACTTTCCTATCTATTTTTGTGCCATCAGCAAATTTAACAACCATACTTTTGATCCCTTATCTGAAGTCATTTGCATGAATTGCGAAAAGTTGAGGTGCCAGAACTGATCCCTGTGACAAACCACTTGTTACGTCTTTCCAACTAGAAAATGACCCATATATGCCTATTCACTGTTTCATGTTAGCTAACATATCACCTATTTATGCCTACGTGTCACTTGGATAGCATTGCCTTTATTTTCTGCAATTACACATTGGAGAAACCAAACACAGATTGGGCAACCACTTTGTGAAACCCTTCCACTCTTTGCTAGAATGGCCTTGATCTTCCAGTTGTTTGACATTTCAAAATATGATCTGAGCCCATGCAAATATTTTCACCCTGGACCTGCTATACTGTTCCAAACTAAACAGTGCACACTGGAAGAAAACATCTCATTTTCTGCTGGGGCACTTACAGTCTCTCGGACTCAACATTGAGTGCAACAACTTCTGAGCATGATATTTTGGTTACAAATTCCCAACTCAAGGTCATTTCTTGGTGGCTTTGCTCTCAACAGTGCAGACCCATCTCCTCCGTTTTGCACCTAAAGCTGACATGTATAATACATATTTTTTTTCTTCTTTACCATAATTAGCATTGTCTTTCTCTTTTGTTCTGGACACCCTCACTATATGTACCAATTGCTCCATTCCTGTTATGTCAATACCTTAAAACCACAACTTTCCAGCCTCTTTCAGTTCTAAAGGAGTCATATCAGTCTTAAAACTGCTTCTCTATAACAGTGTAGTATTGTTGGTGTGAAACAGAATAGATATGATAACAAGAAATAATGTTGAATTGGAAAATGTAGAATCCATATGGGTGGCCATATGAAATTAAAAGGAAAAAATACGCTAGCAATATTAAACTCTGGGCCTCCTAATGGCAGCAGTACGGTGGGACAGTGAGTAAATCAGGAGATAATGAGAAAAAAAGTTAGGAATTACTGGGAAAACTTTGCAGGTCTGGCAGCATCTGTGGAGAAAAATCAGTGTTAATGTTTCAGGCCCAGTAACCCTTCAGAACTGAATGTAGCTAGGAAAAGATGTTATATATGCTGAAGATGGGGTGGGGAGTACAAAGATAGATGGAGATGGAGCCCAGAGAAATGGTTAGACAGAGGAATGGTAAAGGTTAGCCTGGGATAATGAAGAGTTGCTAATGGGAACCATTAGGAGCTGGCGATGGGTTGATTGTGGTAGCAGCCCATGTGATGACAAGGCCTATGAAGATATGTAGCGAGGATGAGACAAAGAATTGCAGAGGAAAATAGACAGGTAAGACAAGTAGGCCAAAACTTGTTAGATGGAATATAATGTGAGAAATATGAGGTAATGCACTTTGGTAGGAAGAATAAAGGAGCTGACTATAAAATGGAGGAGTACAGAAAACTACGAAACAGAGGGATTTGGTGGTCTTGACCAAAAATCATAAAAAGCTTGCAAGCAAGCTTGATAAGTAACAGGGAAGGCAAATGGAAATCTGGTCTTTATTTCAAAAGGAACGGGACACTATACAAAGTACAAGTGATACAATACCTGGAATATCGTGAAATGTTTTGGTCATTTCTAATGGTGGCAAAGAAGATATACTGGCATTGGAAGTAGTTCAGAAAGGTTCAGTTCGTTGACAACAGGTATGGAAGGTTTTTAAAATATAATTCTGGGTAGATATTGGATTCTGGGTAATCCAAGATGGAGGAAGGGAAAAATGTCTGGCTGTAACAGCTGCTCCTTTTTTGAGATATTTTAGGTGTTTGAGGTGATTTCCTCAAATTCCAGGAGCAGCAATTACTGTTTTATATGCTGTTGCATTGTTTTGGAACTTTGGAGAAAAAAAAACTCAAAACAACAGCACTTTTAAAAGGGAGAAGAACAGACAAAGGAAGCACACAGTGAGGTCAGTGGAGAGGAGAGAGAGAGAAAAAAAAAACTCACACTGCTAACTGACACAGCAGTGAACCTTACTGCCTTTGTTGTTTGAATTCATGTATCACTGGACATTGGAGTGCGTCTGGGAAAATTAACAAACTGTGAAATTCACAACTAATCTTGGAGAAACCTGTATGGGAGAGTTCACAGCACAGAAACAGATAAGTGGATATTTTAAGCATGGGCTTACAGTAAGTCTGCAGTAGTGAGTAGAGTGGGTTCTTTCTTGATTATATATTTTATGGAGATATGTCTCTTGATTAAACTTAAAATATAAGCCATGAGATATATTTAACTTGGAGCAGTGTTTTGTAGAGGAATAAGACAGTGCTATTTTCTGGGTCTGCAGATTGAAATAAGCAAAAATGGCCTTTAGTAGAGTGATATGCTCTTCTTGTTGAATGTGGGAGTTTATGGAGAGTTTACGGGTTACTGAGGATTATATCTGCAATAAATGCCGTTGGTTGCGAATTCTATCACATCAGATGCATCGGCTGGAGAGACAGCTAGAGGGAATGAGGAATTTGCAACAGCAACATTATGTGATGGATGGCAGTTATAGGAAAGGGGAAAAGTTGCAGATACAGTCACATAGATGGGTTAACTCCAGGAAAGGTAAGAGAGGTAGGCAGTTAGTGCAGGAGTCCTCAGTGGCTATCCCCGTTTCAAACAAGTATGCTGTCTTGGAAAATGTAGGGGGGATGGATTCACAGGGAAAAGTTGCACAAACAACCAAGTTTCCGGTATGGAGACTGGCTGTAATGTAATGAGGGGTACAACGGGTTCCAAGAGATTGACTGATTGACTCTAAAGTCTGAGGTACAGACAGATGTTTCTGTGGCCAGCAGTGAAAAATCAGAATGGTGTGTTGTTTCCCTGTTGCCAGGATCAAGGGTATCTCAGAGAGGGTGCAGAATGTCCTCAAGGGGGAGAGGGTTAGCAGGAGGTCATTGTACATATTGGAACCAATGACATAGGAAGGGAAAAGGTTGAGATTCTGACAGGAGATTACGGAGAGTTAGGCAGAAATTTAAAAAGGAGGTCCTCGAGAGTAGTAATATCTGGATTACTCCCGGTGCTACGAGCTAGTGAGGTCAGGAATAGGATGATACAGCGTGGCTGAGCTGCTGGTATATGGGAGAAGGATTCACACTTTTGGATCATTGGAATCTCTTTTGGGGTAGAAGTGACCTGTACAAGAAGGACGGATTGCACCTAAATTGGAAGGGGACTAATATACTGGCAGGGAAATTTGCTAGAGCTACTCGGGAAGATTTAAACTAGTATGGTGGGGTGGAATCCAGGGAGATAGTGAGGAAAGAGATCAATTTGAGACTGGTACAGTTGAGAACAGAAGCAAGGAGAAAGTGAGGTCTGCAGATGCTGGAGATCAAAGTTGAAACTTTATTGCTGGAACAGCACAGCAGGTCAGGCAGCATCCAGGGAACAGGAGATTCGACGTTTCGGGCACTGGTTGAAACTAGGACAATGGGATGAACTGACACCACATTCTGTTATGAATTTTGTTGTTCTTTTTCACAGATTGCGAAAATCCTGATCGCATAAGTTGCTGTTTTAATATAATCCCGCAGGAGTTAGCCATCAGAACTGGCAGACTCCAGACTATTTTAATCACTTTATTGGTCCAGCACTTGTTAATTTCCTCATTTTCTATCTCCCTCTTGTCCAGCGGAGAATCTGGTGCCAGAAAGACCATGAACACAAAACGTGTCACCCAGTACTTTGCCTCAGTTGGAGCTACAACGGATCCATCCAAAAAGAAAGCAGCTTAGAAATCTGGGAAGATGTAGGTAAAAGAAATGGATTCCAGTAAAATGCAGCAATTTCTTGCTGTTTGGCAGTAACCCGTTCCTCGCAGAATTCTCCGAACTGTGTTAATGGAAAATCTTTTTGCAGAGGTCCCTGCAGATCAAATCATCCAGACTCACCCATTGCTAGAAGCCTTTGGGAATGCCAAGACAGTGAGAAATGACAACTCCTCTCGTTTCATATATTTCTGAAACATTTCCTGCATCTATAACAGTTTTGTACACACTGAACAATCTAAACATTTAAAGTCAGATCTATCAGGGATACAGTGTTCAATTCTGGTCTCCCTGCTATTGCAAAGATGTCATGAAACTTGAAAGGGGTCAGAAAAAATTTTGAAGGATGTTGCCAGGGTTGGAGGATTTGGTCTATAGGGAGAAGCTGACTTTTTTTCCTGGCGCATTGCAGGCTGAGGCGTGACCTGGTAGAAGTTTATAAAATCATGAGGGGCATGGTTAGGGTGAATAGCCAAGGTCTTTTTCACCAGGGTAAGGGAGTCCAAAACTAGAGGGTGTAGGTTAAAGGTGAGAGGGGAAAATATTTAAAAGGGACCTAAGGAGCAAGTTTTTCAAGCAGAGGAATGAGCTGCATGCATGGAATGAGCTGCAAGAGGAAGTGGTCAAGACTGGTACAATTGCAACATTTAAAAGGCATCTGGATGAATAGAAAGGGTTTAGAGGGATATGGACCAAATGCTGGCAAATGGGGCTAGATTAATGTAGAATATCTGGTCGGCCTGGGCAAGTTGGAGCGAAGGGTCCGTTTCCGTGCTGTTCATCACTATGACTATGAGTGAAGTTAGAAGTGTGCAATTTAATGAGACCCCTCACAATGGAATTCATCATAGGAATGAGAAGGAGCAGGAGAAACCCAGACAACAGAAACTTGGGCACAAGTTAAATAACCAGTGGTCACACAATTAGTTAGGAAATGCAAATCATTGTAGTCACCTAGGTAGACTATTAGAAAGAGTGCTAGCATTAATTTGCATCGGGCTGAACAGCATTAGACCCATGGTTTGCGATTGAGAGAGAGTCACGGGGGTCATGTGCTCTTGGATCTGGGATAAATTAAACTAGACATGTTGAAGAGGGAGATAATAGGTCAGCTACTTCACTGCCACCTACTACAGGATAGAATTGAATTTAGAAAGTTTGAGTTTGAGGGGTGCACATTGGAATGGAGTAGCGTGGTGGAGAAGTAGGTTGCTGATGGAAGACTTGGAGTTCAGTGGCGGGGTTGTTGGTGCTGATGGAGCAGTTCAAGGAGCATGGAATGAATTCCCAAATCTCAGGATAGCAAACAGTTTTTATTTTGTCAAACATCAATCATTTAATGAGGTTTCGACCTAGGGACTTCAGTTTTTAATAATATATATTATCACAAAGATAATCCTACAGCAGAATAGCTTTGCCCTATAGAACATAACAAATAATCTTACAATAGTGTAGAAGCAATGGCCTAGATTGGATTAACAGTCAAGTGGCTAGTAACAGAACTAGTTAATATTTTGGGGCCCAGGGTCCAAATCCTGTTGTGACAATTGATGGCATTGAACAAAAATAATCTGGAATTAGGAGTCTCATGATAACCATGCAATCACTGTTAATTTGGGGAGACAAAATCCATCTGGTTCACAAATGACCTTCAGGGAAAGAAACTGGTGTCCTTACTTGGTCTGGCCTAAGTGACTCTAGACCTATAGCACTATGGTTGAATCTCAACTGTGCAATTAGTTGAAGGGCAATAAACACTGGCTCAGCCAGTGACACCCACATCCTGTGAATTAATAAACAAACAACACCTGAGTGTGAACTTACTACAAACAGAATAACTCAGTCTTCATCATTTTTCTTTTCAATGGAGATGACAATATTGGATACAAGAATGGAGCAGCACCAAGGAGGCCCCAGAGGCAGCTTTATCATTTACAGCAGAAAAAAGGTCCCATTTCCAGCTCTGAGTCAGATGGGCGCAACACCTCAATTTCTTTGGATGGCCAAGAGTCAATTGCATTTAACATGCCCCTTCCCACCACTCGAAATACTTATTAACTTTCAGCCCACCAGCAATATCCCCATCTCCTGAATTAAATTCCCTTCAAAGAGCGATAAACTATTGGAGTGTCTGCCACAACTAGCAAGTGATACCACATCAATTATAAATGTAAAAGCTTAGATTCATAGATTTCTGCTATCCAAAGTTATTAAAGAATATGGATAAAAGTAACGGACCCTGAACAGGTTCAAGAAGATAAATAGTTTATTTCGATCCTATTATACCAATTTGCACATTTCAATAAGAAAAATTATAGAATATGTTTGCTGTGAAATTGTTTTCCCAATCTCGGATTTGAATAACCTGTGTTTTCTAGGGGAAGTTCATCAGAATTCATTTTGGCACCACTAGGAAACTGGCATTTGCTGATATTGAAACCTTTAAATGCAGTTGGATTTGATTTGCAAATATCAGTCATAATCAAGCTTTGAGCAAACACCCTTGATATTTAATAACTCAACACTTGTTTGTACATGTTCTCTCTAGACATAGAACATAGAAGAATACAGCGCAGTACAGGCCCTTTGGCCCTCGATGTTGCGCCGATCCAAGCCCACCTAACCTATACTAACCCACTATCCTCCATATACCTATCCAATGCCCGCTTAAATGCCCATAAAGAGGGAGAGTCCACCACTGCTACTGGCAGGGCATTCCATGAACTCACGACTCGCTGAGTGAAGAACCTACCCCTAACATCTGTCCTATACCTACCACCCCTTAACTTAAAGCTATGCCCCCTTGTAATACCCGACTCCATACGCGGGAAAAGGTTCACACTGTCAACCCTATCTAACCCCCTAATCATCTTGTACACCTCAATCAAGTCACCCCTAAACCTTCTTTTCTCTAATGAAAACAGCCCCAAGTGCCTCAGCCTTTCCTCATACGATCTTCCTACCATACCAGGCAACATCCTGGTAAACCTCCTCTGCAACCGTTCCAGTGCCTCCACATCCTTCCTATAGTATGGCGACCAAAACTGCACACAATATTCCAGATGCGGCCGCACCAGAGTCTTATACAACTGCATCATGACCTCAGGACTCCGGAACTCAATTCCTCTACCAATAAAAGCCAGTACGCCATATGCCTTCCTCACCGCACTATTTACCTGGGTGGCAACTTTCAAAGATCTGTGTACATGGACACCAAGATCCCTCTGCTCATCCACACTACCAAGTATCCGACCATTAGCCCAGTACCCCATCTTTTTGTTATTCTTCCCAAAGTGAATCACCTCACACTTAGCTACATTGAATTCCATTTGCCACCTTTCTGCCCAGCTCTGCAGCTTCTCTATATCCTGCTGTAACCTGCCACATCCTTCCTCACTGTCAACAACTCCTCCGACTGCTGACCTGCTGGAAAAATCCAGAGTAATATTCCAGCTAAAAGGAGTTAGCAAATTTTCTACCAGATGAGGACCAATCACAAACCAGAATTTATTGGTAAGGAAGTTTTGGAATGTTGCTACTTACTAGCATAGACTAATTATTTTTGTTCCAAATATTTGCAATACACATTTATCATCATCTATAATTAGACCCTCAGAAATAAAATCTTGGTGTCACTTATTTAATTTGTTATTTGCATACTGCAAGTTTCATTTTGATCTGTTTTATATTGTATAAATCCCCTGACAATGATATCCTACAAAAAGAACTACTAGATATGTTGAATTAAACTGGATGTGATACTCATGACAGAAAAGGAAAGTCAAACTATAAAAGTGGTATTGTATTTTTTTTCATTCAATCTAAAGTCTTTTGCCAAAACACTTATTTTGTTTTCTGCAGAGGCTGATCTCGTTACCACCAACCCCTATGATTATCCATTTGTCAGCCAGGGTGAGATTAGTGTGAAGAGTATTGATGATAAAGAAGAATTGGTGGCAACTGATGAGTGTATCAGCTATAGATCTTAGTTTGTATATTTCTATCTGACTCACGTGTCATATAGAATATCCTTTTTAGGCAACAGTTAATTTTGCTATATAAATAGGTAATAATAATAATTATTCAATAATATATTTAATAACTGCAACATGTACCCGAAAGGTGCAAAAGTTAAAATGTATATTTCTGAAGTAGAAGATACAGCAACAGACACTGTAAAGTATATTTTAAATAAAAGTTTCCCCAAAAAGGAAGTGGATGAAACAATTGCTTTAATTTTTGTTGAATGATATGAAATGTAAATTGATAAGGACAAAATCAAGCAATGTTCATCTGTGATACCAGACAGAAAACTAAAATGTAGATTTTTTAAGTACAAGAGGTGGCAGAATTAAAAAAAAAAATCAATTTCAACTTTTTCCACAATGAAATAAATGAAACTGTTTTAATGTATAATTTATTTTTGGATTTTAACTTTATTGGTTTAATTGCAAAGACTGCTATTGATATCCTGGACTTCACCAATGAGGAGAAATGAAGCATCTACAAACTCACTGTGCAGTAATGCACTTTGGTAACATGAATTTCAAGCAGAAACAATGAGAGGAACAGGCTGAGCCTGATGGCACAGAGGTAACAACATCACATATCTCACTTCATTCCCATGTTTACTAATAGTTACAAATTAAAAATTAATGCAAATTTAAATTCAAAACATAAATAATGCTACATCCTTGGAGTTATGTTCTTCATAGAAATAATTATAAATCATAAAGTTATTTTTATGTTTAGCTATATAATTCATTCAATCTAAATATGAATCCCAATATACATTCTGATTCGATTGGAGACACTGACCCAACATGGCCTAAGCTCTCTTTCATTTGGTGGTGATTTTTCAATTGTTTTGATATGGGTTAAAATTATTGCTGTGTGTTCAGAAATGACCAACATTTTAGGCTGCATGTTGTGTTACCTTGTTCTTACTTAAGTCAAAACCTACCTTTTGAAACTAAACAGCAGCAGTTAACATATACACTTTGGCTGATATTTGAAAGTTTAGCTCTAAAATAGGCTGGGTGCTTGGGACAGAAAGTCAGGTCTACAGCATTATTTATATTTTTATATTTATATGACTAGTCAAGTTAAAATACTGGTCAATAGTAACACACAGGATGTTGACATTGCCATCACTGAATCCTCCAATGATACTGAATTCCGACAGACAATGGTTAGATTCTCCTTTGTTGGAAATGATCATTGCCTGGCACTTGTATGGTGCAGATGTTACTTGCACTTGTCAGTTCAAGCATAAATGTTGTCCAGGGGTTGCTGCATTTGGTCCTGGATTACTTCAGTATCTGAGGAGTTGTAAACAGTACTGAATGACACAACAAACATTGTCCTGCCCTCAGTGAACATTCCCACTTGTAACCTTACAATGGAGGGAAGGTCATTGAAGAAGCAGATGAACATTGCTGGGCGGAACTCTTGAAGAGTTGCCCTGCAGCTGATACTACTGATCACCAGTAAAGACAACAATTAAACTTCGTGCCAAGGTTTGACACCAAACAGCAGAGAATATTTCCCCGATTTCCATTTGCTCTAGTTTTGCTCAGGCTCCTTGATACCACATTCAGTCAAATGCAGCCTTGATGTTAAAAGCAGTCACTCTCATTATCACCTCTGGAATTCATTTTTTTTGTCCATGTTTGAACCAATACTATAATGAGGTCAGGAGTTGAGTGGACCTGGCACATGCTTTTGATGGCACCTTCCATCAACTTACTGATAATCAAGAGTAGACTGACGGAAATGTAATTAGCCAGGTTGAATTTGTCTTGCTTTTTGTTTATGGGATATACCTGGACAATTTTTCCATACTGTCAGGTAGATGCCACTTTGTAGCTGTGCTGGAACAACTTGGCTAGGGCTGTCTCAAGTTCTGGAGCACAAGCTTTTGCCAGAGTGTTGTCAGGACCAATTAGTTTTGCAGCATCCAGTGCCTTCAGGCATTTCTTAATATCATGTCAAATGAATCAAACTGGCTGAAGATTTCCCTCGGTGTTGCTCGGGGCCTTTGCAGGAGGCTGAGATGCCTGAAGACTATTGTTTGAACATTAACATTTGTACTGATATGCTAGGTTTGAAGTGTGGGGCGCTGGAAAAGCACAGCAGGTCAGGCAGCATCCAAGGAGCAGGGGAAAATCGACGTTTCGGGTATAAGCCAGATTTTTCTGCTCCTCTGATGTCACTTGACCTGCTGTGCTTTTCCATCACCGCACTTTTCATCTCTGAACTCCAGCATATGCAGTCCTCACTTTCTCCTGACATGTTGGGCTCCTTATGGAGGATGGGATTGTTTGTGGAGCCTCTTTTTTCAGTGACTTATTTAATTATCCACCAGCATTCATGACTAGATGCAGCAGGACTGCAGAGCTCAGATCTGTATCTATGAAAGAATTTTTAAATTTCAGTTTATATTCCACTTAACCTTTTTACCCTATGTCTTTGACATAATCTTCACTTTTGTCCAGCTGGGTGATAAAGCACGCTACTGTTTTCATTCTTATCTAATTGTAGTCAGCATATCACTTACAATGGCTTAATTTTCCACTGCTGTACCATTATCTCTGGTGTCTTCAAGGATCTTTCCTTATGCCTTCTATTTCTCATATACAAGTTGCCTCCAATCAAGATCATTTGGAAGCACATACAACTTTTTCTAATACACAAACAATACCCAGCTCAACCACATTAGAATTTCTCAACTCCAGCATTGTTGCTAAGTAATTAGATGCTTGCCTGACATTTCTTGTAACTAAAGTTTAGGAAAAACAATTATATTGTATTTGGTATCCTTTGTCACCATGCTATAAGCTTCATCCCTATCTAGAAATTGTACAAGGTTAAGGAAGAGTTTGCAACCTCAGGGTATGTCATACTTAAGATGAGCTTCTGACCATATAACCATGCTAACCTCAAGATCTGCCATTTTCAGCTCCATAACATTGCTCAACTTAACTGATCAACTGCTCAATCTTTTACCTTTACACTGGTCTATTCCAACTCCTGACTAGTGTCTCATATTCACGCTCCATAAATTAATTATCCAAAGCATTTTAACCTATCAATTCTATGCGTACTACATTGTATTGGTGATCAGTTAAGCCACATCTTGACCTTAACATTGTCATTCTTACTTTCAAGCTAAATTATGGCCTCTCCTCTGCCCATTTCTCTAATCTTCCCCAGACACATAACCAGAGGATTCTGTACGTATCTAATCGTGACCTCTAGAATCTTTCCATGATTAATTACAACACCATTTGTGACTGTGACTTCAATTGCATTGGCCTAAACTTCCCTTCTCCTCATTCACTTCTCAATAAACTGCAATAATAACAAGCTACAAATTTAACATTTGCAAAAATACACAAAAAATGCAAATTTCCAAACTGCATTGATTTTTTAAACAATACTAACTACAGTTCAAAGTAGACCATTAATATACTGAGAGATTTAGGACATTCAGTGGTTATGATACAACACACCAGTGAATCTTGCACAAATTCACACAAAAAGAGACAACACAGAGACTCTTTGCCAAATAAATATAATTACAGCATTATTAATCTGAAAATCAAAGTATAGCTGCTCAAATTACATTTAAAAATTAGGCATTTAATGGAAAATTCAATTATGTTTTATTGCCTTAAGCATCAATTTTTACGCAGTTCACAAACCTAATTTCCTCCTTAATTTTTAGATGCTGACAAAGTTGCTTACCTGACCGGCCTCATTTCTGCAGATTTGCTCCCCAAGTAAAGGCTGGCAATGAATTTGTGACCAAAGGTCAAACTGTTCAGCAGGTACATTTTCCCACAAATTTGGAAAGGCAATGTGCATGTAAATACTGAATCCATTAAATTTAGACTGCTCCTTTTGACTTAATATATATCTTCTATTCTTTCAGGTCTACAATTCTGTTGGTGCCCTTGTCAAATCTAGTTTTGAGAAAATGCTCTTGTAGATGAATCAGCAATTGGACAAAAAACAGGCCAGACAGTTTTTCATTGGTGTGCTGGGTTCGAAATTTTTGATGCAAGAATCAGAAACATAAATAGCACAAAACTATTGAAACTTGACAAGACTAAAAACACAATCTAATGATTAAGCAACACTTTTAATTGCTCTGTATATTCAGTTCAACAACCTGGAACAGTTATGTATCAACTCCACTAATGAAAAGCTGCAGCAGTTCAACCACCACATGTTTGTTCTGGAACAAGAAAAGTACAAGGAAGGAAGGAATTGAATGGGAATTCACTGATTTTGGTATGGATCTGGCTGCTTGCATTGAGCTCATTGAAAAGGTCAGTAATATCATACAAGAATAAAAGCTGAAATATAGTAACATTGTGCCTTATAAAAATGTCTCAATATTTCTAAACTTTGTTCCATCCACAGCCCATGGTGATCTTCTCAATCCTGGAAAAGGAATGCATGTTTCCCAAGGCCTCAGACAGTTCTTTCAAGAATAAACTGTTTGATCAGCATCTTGGAAAGTCAATCAACTTCCAGAAACCAAAGCCTGCCAAAGGAAAGGCTGAAGCTCACTTCTCACTGGTCCCTTATGCTGGAACTGTGGACTACAACATTACTGGCTGGCTGGCTAAGAACAAGGACCCCCTGAATGAAACTGTAACTGGACTTTTCCAGAAAACATCTGTGAATTTACTGGCTCATCTCTATGCAGCATCAGATGAAGGTAAATTTCTATTACTTGCAAATGTCAATATTCCCTTTCAAGAGCATTGTTTCCTCCCTTTCCTAATTAGATTAGACCAAACACATCTTCCTGTTTTGTACCTGAAACTGGTGATGAGATGGGTGGCAAAAAGAAGGATCCTTCCTTCCAGACAGTAGGGTAAGATTTTCTCTTATGTGGACATTTTACAAAGTGTATTGAATGAATGAAGTTTTAATAAACTTGTGCTAGGAAAATATTGATTGTATCAAATTTAAATTAATTAGCCCAGTTTTGTTGTTATGAACCTCGTGACCAAACTGGAGATCAATCTTTCTTTTTCTCACTTTCACAGGAAAGCTTTGGGAAGCTGATGACTAACCGGAGAACTACGCATCCGCATTTTGTACACTGTTTTATCCCCAATGAGACAAATACAAAGAAATTTCCTCTCTATGTACATCTTTGATAAATAAATCACAAACCAAATATGTAATATGCACGGTCCTTTTAAAAGGGCATCAGATATTTGTTTGGTGTGCTGTATTTACATGATTGTGTTTTTAACCAACAGGTGCAATGAATAACTTCCTTATTATACACCAGCTGAGGTGTAATGGTGTGCTTGAAGGTATCAGAATCTGCAGAAAGGGATTCCCAAGCAGAATCATCTATGGTGACATCAAAAAAATTGAAAATTAAAATGAAGATTTCAATTTTATATTCTACAACATTAATCAGATGCAGTTCTAAAACATAAATAACAGAAATGTGGTTAATATTCTGAATCAATAGATTCAGGGTTCTTAACGCAAGTGTCAATCCTGAAGGTCAGTTCATTGATAGCAAGGAGGCTTCTGAGAATCTATTGGGATCCATTGGTGTTGACCACACACAGTACAAATTTGGACACACAAAGGTAATTACATTTAAAATGGAAGTTCCTTATTGTAAAATAATAGGAAGAACCCATCAATATAGCTTTACATTTAAGTTGGAGAACATAAAGTTGCTTTATTGCTCCTGAATTATTATACAAATAGAAAAATGGAGCTGGTCCAAACCCTCTACAAATTACTCACTTTGGACAGTGACAAAGCATTTCACACTTTAACTGGTCTTCTCTAAATTCAACAATGCAAACCAAATTGAATCAAGTTTTTAAAATTTACAACAGTTTACAAATTTACATTTTCCCATTCATCAAAAAAGGTGAGCAATTACTTTCATTTATTTAAAGATGTTCTTCAAAGCTGGTCTCTTGGGTACACTTGAAGAGATGACAGATGAAAACTTGGCTCAACTTGTTACCTGCACACAGGCTATTTGCTGTGGATACTTGAAAACGGTTGAATTTAAGAGAATGACAGAAAGAAGGTAAATATTATGAAGTATGAGCATCGAAAGACATATTTACCATATAATGTAACCTCTCTACTATTATGCAACTTTGCTCCCATAGCTTTTTGTATGATTGTATTGTTATTAATTGTAGGTAAAAACAATGACTGCAGATGCAGGAAACCAAAGTCTAGATTAGCGTGATGCTGGAAAAGTACAGCAGGTCAGGCAGCATCTGAGGAGATTTGTTATTAATTGTGCCGTTCTGTCTAACCGCAGCCTTTAGGGAAGCACTTTTCACATTTCAACACAACAATTGTTCCTTTACAAATGTCAAACATTGGTCATGGATGCAATTGTACTTCAAGATCAAACTTCTCCTGAACAGTGCTGAAACTGAGAAAGAAATGGCAAATATGAAAAAGAGGAGTTTGAGAAAAGTAGGAAACAATTGCCAAATCTGAAACTCGCAGGAAAGAATTGGAAGAGAAAATGGTGCCTATTGTTCAGGAAAAGAATGATCTTGAACTCCAAGTCCAAGGGGTATCAATGTTCACACTTTTAGGATATAATATTCTATTTGTGGCTTGCAAAAACTATATAGCTTGATATGATTAATCGCAAATCTTTTGTGCAAGAAATTGAAACTCTGGCAGATGCAGAAGAAAGGTGTGAAGGACTCATTAAAAATAAAATTCAGTTGGAGGCTAAATTAAAAGAAGCTAATGAAAGATTAGAAGATGAAGAGGAGATAAATGCTGAACTCACAGCTAAGAAAAGAAAATCGGAAGATGAATGCGCAGAACTGAAGATAGATGTTAATGACTTGGAACTCACTTTGGCCAAAGTTGACAAGAAAAACATGCCACTGAGAACAAGATGTGCATCAATGACTTATGTATCAGAGATATACAATGTACAAAAGGATTTTCATACTTGATAGTTAAATTCTTCTGTATGTTTTGTCTTTACTGAATAAGATTAACAACCTCACTGAGGCGATAGCTCCTCTTGATGAGAGCATTGCTAAAATAACAAAGGATAAGAAAGCTCTCCAAAAGGCCAGTCAGCAAACTCTAGATGACCATCAGGCTGAGGAAGACAAAGTCAACACTCTGACTAAAGCAAAGACTAAGCTGGAACAGCAAGTTGATGATGCAAGTCGATGATGCAAGTCTTTCTCTCTAAACAAAACTCGGTCAATTAGGTTTAGTAATTAGATTAGATTAGATTACATTACATTACAGTGTGGAAACAGGCCCTTCGGCCCAACAAGTCCACACCGACCCGCTGAAGCGCAACCCACCCATACCCCTACATTTACACCTTACCTAACACTACGGGCAATTTAGCATAGCCAATTCACCTGACCTGCACATCTTTGGACTGTGGGAGGAAACTGGAGCACCCGGAGGAAACCCACGCAGACACGGGGAGAACGTGCAAACTCCACACAGTCAGTCGCCTGAGGCGGGAAATGAACCCGGGTCTCTGGCGCTGTGAGGCAGCAGTGCTAACCACTGTGCCACCGTGCCGCCCACTATCATCATCATCATTTGAAGCAAATGCTAATAAATGTTTTTTTCTCCAAAAGCTCTAAGGTTTTCTGGAACAAGAGAAGAAACTGTGCACGGATCTTGAACATGCTAAGAGGAAGCTTGAAGTGACTTGAAGCTTTCACAAGAAACCATAATGAACTTGGAGAATGATAAGCAGCAATTAGATGAGAAGCTAAAAAAGTAAGTTTACATCTTAATGTAAATCTGTGGCCATAACTCCTTTACTTACATATTTTGCTTGAATTCTGAACCCACATATTATATAGTTTATCAGCTGTTAAACTTTGAATGCAGACACTGAGTCTTTATATAGTAGTATTTCCAACCTTGTACATGTGAACACGAAGGAACAAGAGTCGGCTGTTTCTTTCTTAATTCTGCCTACCTACTTTCGCTGCGTATATCACAATACGTTTTGCTACCAAAAAAGGATAAATCTCAAAACATTTAATAATTGATCTGTTTTGTCTGGAAAAGAATTACACCTTTCTAACAAGATTTATCTGGAGTACTTCCTAACCTCGGAATGTTCTTCTCATTATCCTTGACCTTAAGGTAATTGTCACTATCAACCTCATAAATTTAAAAATCATAAGATTAATTAAATAAGCGTGTTTTAAATAATATCTCTTCATAATTTAACCTTTAGAGCATTAATCTGTGATTAGATAAGTTGACCAAGGTAAAAATATTTCTCAAGTAAAATTAACTCATGATTTAAGACTGCATTCTAATTATCCCATAGCTATTGTAATTATACTACTTGTTTATTAAGTACAGAAAATAAAAAGATTTCCTATAAGCTCAGTAATACTTCAAATTTGTAGCTTTAGTTTTCATTGATGCCATTAAAAGAAGAAATTTGAAATCGGCCAATTTTAAAGCAAAGTTGAAGATGAACAAGTTTTGCATTCCCAAGAGCAGAAAAAAAATTAAAGAATTGCAGGTGATTTATTTTTTTCAGTATCATTACCAACACTTCCTTCACAAAGGTTAGGTGCATGAACTGATGTTACTTGTACCAAGATTATAATCAACGAGTATGCAATTTCAGGCTCGTATTGAAGAGCTCGAGGAGGAAATTAATTCCGAACATGCCTCTCGTGCTAAGTCTGAGAAGCAGAGTGCAGAAGCATGAAGAGATCAGACTAGAAGCAGCTGGCGGTACGACTGCAGCACAGATCGAAATGAACAAGTAACGTGAAATGGAGTTTCAGAAGATGCACCGCAGTCTGGAAGAAACAACCCTCCAGCATGAACCCACAGCTGCTGTTCTTTGTAAGAAGCAGGATGGTAGTGTGATTGACAACCTGCAAAATGTGAAACAGAAGCTGGAGAAGGAAAAGAGTGAGCTGAAGATTGAAATTGACGACCTGGAATCTGTATCAAAAAACAAGGTGTGGTTTTGAATTGTTTTCAACCTCACGCCTTCATCTGATTATATCAGTTCTGGTTTACCTCAGATTCAAAATCTAAATTAATGAAGAATTATGCATATTGGTTTTAAGTAACCCTTGAAAAGGTGGCCAGACTCTTGATGACCAGGTCAGTGAACTGAAGGCCAAACATGATGAGCACCAATGTTTGATCAATGATTCATCAACTCAAAAAGCACATCTTGCAACAGAAAATGATACTTTCAGTTGCACAATTTTATACTTTTATTTTTAAAAGCTATTACATAGTCATATTGTTTGGTAATACCATCAATTTTTTGTGAGATGAACTGAATCGACAAGTTGAGAAGGAATCCCTGGTATCTCAGCTGACGAGAGGTAAACAAGAATTTACTCAGCAAGTTGAAGAGCTCAAGAGGCTTTTCAAAGAAGAAACAGAGGTACCAAGATAATTCAAGTAAAACACCTCTATTGATTATAACAGTATTTTATTTGAGAAAGTAGCACCTAAAATATGCACTCTGATAACTAGTAGTTCACAGATGTGATAATTTACTTTCCATAACTTTTTTTTTATGAGCCTGCAGTTTTATATTATTTTATAAATCCAATGGCAAATTGGATTTATAATGCTACTTTGGAAGGAGGAGCATTTTTATTGACATCAGGTCAACAATACAATATATAATTAACCGTTGTTTGATTGGGCTGGATTCTTCAGTCAGCAATGAATGAATGCTGCCAGAAAATAATTCCAATTGCAGTTTCTCCTAGACTTTCTATGAGTTCTTATACAGCAAATTCCTCTCAGCCAACACTCTAAGAATATTGCGCCCAGCATGGAATCTTGGACTTCTGTGATCCATCATTGATGAAGCAGATTAAAGAGTAATTAACAAGCAGCACAGAATTTGAACCAAAATTGTCAGAATAGTCAGTTCAATGTCAAATAAGGTGCAGAAAATAAGTAAAAAAGAAAGATTGGATTAAGAGAGACAGCTAAGAGACAGAAATAAAAAGATTAATTATTTGTCTTTTTTTTCCAATATTCAACAATAATTAAAGTCTGAATGAATGTGATTCCACATTTGTAACTAAGTTATATTTTAGTGCTCAAAGCCTTTTTTTTAAAATAGTAATTAATACACCAAATGTTATTTACAGGTACTTCTTCTATAATGCAATGGTTGCATTCTTGTGAGACCCCGTTCTATATAAAAATCGTGCAATACAAATAGTACTTGGCTCAGTGGTTAGCACTGCTGCCTCACAGCACTAGGAACCCAGGTTTGATTCCAGCCTCGAGTGACTTTCTCTGTGGAGTTTGCACATTCTCCCAGTATCTGCGTGAGTTTCCTCTGGGTGCTCCAGTTTCCTCCCATAGTCCAAAGATGTGCAGGTCAGGTGAACTGGCCATGCTAAATTGCCCATAGGGTTAGGTGCATTAGTTAGAGGGAAATGGGTCTGGGTGGGTTACTCTTCGGAGGGTTGGTGTGGACTTGTTGGGCAACAGGGCCTAATTCCACACTGTAGGGAATCTAATCTACTTAAAATGTTGGCAACACAATAGTGTTATAGCCAACATTTTAGAAGTTTGTACTTTAGAAACAGCATTCCTAATTGTCCATCGCATTCAGCCAATATAGCAGAATGACCTGTACTTTGAAATGGACAAGACCAAACTTTTTCTGGAGTGCTTAATTCATTTATCAGTTAAACATCGCATCTTCATAATATTATTATATGTTGTTGTGACTCAAATGATGAATTATCATAATGCAGCTTTTGAAGCAGAAGTGTGCCTTAGACCAAAAGTTTCCATTTCCCTATTTAATCATGAGTAGCTTATCAACAGAAGTTATTATTTCCACAGTAAAAACCATTTCAATCCAATTAGTTACATTTCATCATTATAACGTTTTGATTGATTTCAGGTAAAGGGTGCCTTGAGACATGCTCCGCAATCTGCCTACCATGACTGTGATTTGCTCCATGAACAATAAGAAGAGATATGGGAGGCAAAGGCCAAGCTCCAGTGTGGCATGTCCAAGGCCAATAGTGAAGTTACTCAGTGAAGGACAAAATATGAAACTGATGCCAGCGCAGGGAGGAACTGGAAGAGGCTAAGTACATTGTAATAAAATGAGAATTGGGTTGCGCACAGCATGGTCATTGAGATGATATTTGTTACATTTTTTCACCTTATTCTTCTCAGGAAGAAGCTTGCTCAGCATCTGCAAGACGAAGAAGAGCACATTGAGGCTGTAAACTCCAAATGTGCTTCACTGGAAAAGACAAAATAGAGCTTGCAAATTGAAGTGGAGGACCTTATGATAAATGTGGAGGGGGCAAATTCGGCAGCAGCAGCTCTTGACAAGAAACAGAGGAACTTTGACAAGGTAAAAGTCATAGTACAAAGACATGGTTCCCCATCTTTCTTGCTCATCTTTTTTGTTGTAAATATAACTTTTGAAACTGTGCAATAAAGGTTTTGGCAGAGTGGAAGCAAAACTTTGAAGAAAGTCAAGCTAAACTGAAAAGCATTTGAGAGAAACCCACAGTTTGAGTACTGAGATCTTCAAGATGAAGAATGCCTAAGAGTAGTCTCTGGATCACTTAGAAACTCAAAACAAGAGAACAAGAATCTGCAATGTAAGTATTAACCTTTTTTCAAATTTCAATACATTAAAGTCCTTTACAGATACTTTTAAATCACTATTTACCAGAGTGTTTTCATTTTCTGTGTTAAATGAAAAAATGCAAATTACATTAAGAGAGGAGATTTCTGATCTGAGTGAACATGTAGCTGAAAGCAGAGGCCTTCCATGAACTAGAGAAAACAATGAAAGCTACTGAACAGAGAAAAGTGAAATCCAGAATGCTTTGGAGGAAGCAGCAGTAAAAATAATAATAATTATTATTGTTGTAGTGCCTATTAGAAATTGCATTTTCAGACACTTATTGAAACCAATACACAACAACTAATCACGAGAACCATTGGTTGTAGGAAGAAAAACAGGCCTTTCAGCCGGTCTGGTCTGCTTTGCCATTAATTGAAACAGTGGCTTATCTAATAATCCTGAAAGCAACATGCATTAGAAATGTTACACAGTATAGATATTTAATGTTTGTGCGAAGATTTGTAGCTCGGGTGCTTGTTGTTGTGGTTCTGTTCGCCGAGCTGGATCATTAGTGCTTGGGAGCCTCCTGCGAAGCGCTTCTTTGATGTTTCCTCCGGTGTTTATAGTGGTAAACTATAAACACCGGAGGAAACATCAAAGAAGCGCTTCGCAGGAGGCTCCCAAGCACTGATGATGTCGCCTAGCCAGGGGACGAAACGTTTGCAACAAAAACTTCCAGCTCGGTGAACAGAACCACAACATAGATATTTAATCTACAAGCCAAATTTTTGGTTATAGAGGGAGTGCAGCAGAGGTTCAGCAGACTGATTCCCAGGACTGTCCTGTCAGGAGAGATTGAGGAGAATAGAATGGTAATCTCATGAGTTTACAGAAGGAGCAGCAATTTCATAGAAATTTACAAAATGCTTAAGTAGTTGACAGAGGAGATACATAAAGGATGTTTTCCCTTGCTGTGGGGTCTAAATCAAGGGGACGCTATCTCAGAATAAAGGCGAGCCACATAGGACTGAGATGACAAGGAACTTCTTCACTCAACCAGTTATGAATCTTTGGAATTCTGTGTCCTAGAGAACAATGAAAGCCCAGTCATTGAACAGTTTCAAGTTAAATTGATACAATTCTGGTTTATAGTTGCTTCAAGGGACATGAAAATAGTGCAGGAATTTGGTGTTGAGGTCAATGATCAGCCATGCTTGAATTTATGTAATGATATGCCTTACTATATCATGGTCACAAGACTGCTATAATGGCTGAAGAAGAAACAGAGTAACAGCAACATAATGGCAAAGCAGGCTCAAGGAAGTAAATGGCCCATACCTGCTCCGAAAATCCTAAAAGTGTGAAATCTTGCGGCATCATTCCATCAGTTAACATGAGGTCTGACATCTTTTTAAATGTCAATGGTCCCTAAAAAGATTGCATGTAATATTACTTTTAAATACAATGTTGAAGTTGTAAAGTGACAGATTGGAATCACTTGAAGCAGCATTATTTTCTGTACAACTACATCATTAATTATCAATGGCTATGTAAGCCTATCAGACATGACAGACACACACACACCGCCCCTTAACAACCAATATGTGAATTGTTGAAAAGTTTGAATGACATCTTTTGCAGGGCTCTCTGGAACATTAAGTGAGCAAGATCCTCCAGATTCAGCTGGAACTGAATCAAGTAAAATCGGAAGTTGACAGGAAAACCGCATAGAAAGATGAGGAGATTGATCAACTGAAGAGGAACCATCAGAGAGCTACGGATACACTGCAGAGTTCCTTAGAGGCCAAAATCAGGAGCAGAAATGATGCTTTAAGAATCAAAAAGAAAATGGAACATGATCTGAATGAAATGGAGATTCAGTTGGGACACACGAATTGACAAAGCCTCAGAAGCTCACAAACATCTCAAATCTGCAAGGACAATTAAAAGGTCTGTTAAATACAGCTTTTCTAACAAAGGCAGTAAGCCATAAAAATTTTCAACTTGTCTGTGGAGAGAGAAACGGAGTTAATATTTCAAGTCAAATATGACTCTTCACATTTAAAATAATGCATTTGTGTTTGATCTTAAGTTATTTATTTATATATCATAAAACTATGTCTTGAAAATATTTTTAGCGATTGACATGTCACAGAAATTTATAGTTTATTTGTTCAATAGTTTTGTTTTTGAAAACAGCTACAATGAATGTCCAGTTACTGGAGTTACCCACCATCACCGGTTCACGTTTTCTTAAGAAAGCAGATAATGAGGAGAGACCATTAAGTTCAAAACACATTTTTCCCCCACAATCCATTGACAAACTACTTTAATAAAGTTACATGTCTAATTTATCCTCTAAGGAATGTTCTAGGTTCTCCCTAATCTGAGAGCTAGTCATTTGTTGTCCTTTCTGGGACATATACCTAGTCATATATCATATTTGCCCTGATCCATATGGCAAAAGCACAGATGATTCACTTCTGTTATATTGGTTACTATGCTCATGCTATTCCTGTCTCCATCTAGTCATTAGATTTTTTTTGCCCAAAATGTACTGATAGTCAGCTGTTGCTAGTCAGCTTTAGGCCTGTCAAATATTAAGTAATTCTATACTTGTGATCTAATTCAACATACTGCCTGTATTTAGGATTCTCAACATTTGAAGAACTGAACAATTTTCTTCAAATTTCTTTTGAATAATGACTTAAACTTGAATTTAATATATTCGCTATTTCTTAATTTAGAAGTCTAGAATTACAATCAGAATCCAACAGTGTGGAAACAGACGCTTCGACCCAGCACGTCCACACCGACCTTCTGAAGAGTATCCCACCCAGACCCATTCCCCTATTACTCGACATTTACCCCTGACAAATGCGCATCCCTGAACACTATGGGCAATTTAGCATGGCCAATTCAACTAACATACACATCTTTGGACTGTGGGAGGAAACCAGAGCACCCAGAGGAAACCCACGCCGACAGAGGGAGAGAATGTGCAAACTCCACAGTCGCCCGAGACTGGAATCAATACAGCTGTGCTAACCACTGAGCCATCGTGCCTTTCTATGACTATTCATTGTTTTGAAACAATGGGAAATATTTTGAACAAATGGTTTCTTATGTGTATTTTCTTTAGGAGGAGCAAGCCAATATTCATCTCTCTAAGTTTAGGAAGGTCCAGCATGAGCTGGAATAAATTGAAGAGCGTGCTGATATAACAGAAAGCCAAGTCAAGAAATTCAGGGGGAAAAGTCGTGATGTTGGAGGAAAGGTATTGAAAATGATTTCAAAATTGATTAAGTTATATATTGAATTAAATACAGTTCCAGTAATCACAGAACCCCTATAGTGCAATAAAGACCATTTGGCCCATGGAGTCTGCACCAACCCTCTGAACAGCATCATAACCAGACCCAACCCATCACTGTGATCCCGCATTTACCAAGACCAAACTACCTAACCAGCACATCTTTGGACTGTGGGAAGAAACCAAAGCACCTGGCAGAAACACAAGTAGAGATGGAGAGAATATACAAACTCCACACAGTTATCCAAGGTTAGTCACCTAAGTCCGTGTCACTGGGCAACCTTGTCGCCCTAATGGCAACTTACACTTCAATGCAAAAGCTATTTGAGTGTCTGGCCAGTCAAAAGTAGTTAATACTCTAGAAATCAAGAAGTCTATCAATTGACTCCCAAAATCATTTCAGAGAAAGTAATCTCAGATTGTTTTGAGTTTGCATCAAAATAGCACAACTCCTGTTTGAAGCATATTTTAAAATGCTCAACCTACTCAATACTACAGTGTTCACAAGCAGTTTCACTGGAGTCTCGCAGCACAGTATTGTATTCAATAAATATGATGCAAGATTGGTATCCTTTAGTGTAACTGCAGCTATATTCCAAACATTTAGTAAATTCAGGTTTAAGTTCATAGTATTTTTTAAAATGTGATTTTTTTGTAAAAGGACTTGTCATTGTAATAACTAAACAAGCTGCATTTTCTTTTTCACCATAGGTTGCCGAAGAGTAAAAAAGTTGAAATATTCCAAAGTAAAGCTATGCAAAATGTGTATTGCTTTCTGACACAACTATGTAACTAATATTAATAAAATTATTTTGCTTGCAGAAATGAAGGTGCAAATCTAAAACCTTTGTTAATTTTGAATGTAAACATTAAGCCTAGAGAAAAAATATTGAATTCTAAAAATTAATTTAATGCATTTGCCACATTTAAAGCCAAAGCAAAGCATTCTCCAAACTTGATGCATCACTGAAAAGTAGTCACAATTTCTAGCTTTTATTGTTCTCGCAGGTCCAACCTTTTTCCAGAAATCACTATTTCAGTTTACATCTGCTGAACTTGCATTGTATAGGTACCACTAACCAATAGAAAGACCTCAAAGTTTGAATGTACAAAATTCTGGAAATACTTAGTAAGGACAGAACTCCAAATCACAGCTCAATATTCAATGCACTCTGGTTCAGCCATTACCCCCTCCGCTCCAAACCTTTCTGGCATGCTAATTTCAGGAAAGTAATACTTTCCAATCCAGACACCAACTGTCAAATCAAGCCAAAGATCAAATCAGGTTAAACTGATTAGCAACCCCCAACCTCTCCACTTAGCTCGCCATCTCCTGCCACCTGATCAATTGATGACTCCCAGCCTGAGGCCTTATTTCCTCCCACTATCAAGCTACAATCCCTAATCAGCAATTACCTCCAGCTTGTCCAAGGTCTCTCATTCACTGATCAATCTCCACCCAATTAACTGTTCTTCACCTCACCCCCACTATCTCATTCCCAAGAAAGCAAAGCCTTCCCCACTGCTACCACTGCACCTGGACTCTAGTTTCACCTTCCTTTCATCTTAGCTGAGGGTTTGCTGTTTGTACTGCTGCAACTTGACTGTGACTCTGTTGAGTTGAGGTGTTTATGGAGCAGGATTCCTGATTTATTAAAATGAGGCTCCAAATCAGATATTGGCGGGTGCAACAGGCTACACCATTCAGGGACAGGGACTGTACCCTTCGGCCCTTCAACTCCAAAGTACACACAATCATTATTTTTATAGATCAAAGAGGAAATTTGACGATTATTTAGAAACAAAATAATGTGCAAGGGTATGGGGAAGGAAAAACAGGAGATTGGCACTCAGCAATGATGTTCATTTAAAGCTAGTGCATGCATGATGGGCCAAATAGACTACTTCTGTGCTGTAAAATCTTTGTAATTCTGTGAAGAGTTATTTTTGCATTTCAAAGTGTACATTTTTTTGGTTTTATCTTATTTTTTCATGATACGTGGGTATTGCTAGCCGTGCCAGCATTCATTACCCATACATAGTTGTCCTTCAGAAGATAGTAATGAGCCTGGTCCATGCGCTGTAGATAACTGAAGCATGCTGTTAAGAAGGGAACTGCAGGATATTCAATAAAATAAAAATATAGCCAGCTGGAAATTCAGTCAGCCCATTAGCATTAAGAAAATATTGACTTTATTGCAAAAATGATGAACCATATATATATAACTAAACAAAATGACAGAGGACAGAAAAGTTGTGATGCCTGGCACAATACAACAGTGGATTTAACAGGTTCCAAACTGTTTTCTTACTTCAGGAACAGTTGAATGTTACTTCAGGATTAAGCTAATGTGAGACAGAATAAAAGGAGGTTTAGTCTGGATGTACCCATTATATAAATTACCTTGGCTTTGATCCTGGCAAAAGTGGCCCTTCAGTAGGATACAATTCTCATCTCTCACCATCCACCAGGATCAGCACTCCACATTTTAAAAGAAGCAAACTCATTTATATTGTAATGCAACATCACATTTAATTGTAATTCCAATTCAGATATTTAAAAAAGAATGCTAGAAATCAGAAATACAATAGAAAATGGCAGAATCACATACTAGGCCCATCAACATGAGACAGTTGTAATTGAGACAGTTCAATTACAATTTGATGTGAGAGGCAGTTCTAGCATTCATTTTAGCAATATTGAACTTGCTATCAGTATATTGCCTCAGCAAATTTCAAGGTCATAAAGATGTACAGCACAGAAAAAGATCCTTCAATCCAACTTTTCCATGCTGACGAGATACTCTTAATTAATCTAGTCCCATTTGCCAGCACTTGACCCATATCCCTCTAAATCCATCCTATTCATATATCCATCCAGTTGTCTTGTAAATGTTGTTTTAAAAAAAAAGTCACAACACCAGGTTATAGTTCAACAGGTTTACTTGGAAATACAAGCTTTCGGAGCACTGGTCCTTCATCAGGTCATCATGTCATGGTTGTGTACTAGAGAACTTTGTGGGAAGCTAGGGAAGTGATTCCTAGGTGGTGGTGGAGGGTTGCTTTTTGGACTGGAGGTCGGTGACTAGCAGTATGGTTCCACTGCTTTTTGTCATTTATATAAGTGATTTGGAGGTGAATATAGGAGGTGTAAACATGATGGACTATGACCTGGTGTGAGATTTTTAAATTTGTCCACCCCAGTCCAACACCGGCACCTCCACATCTTGTAAATGTTGTAACTGTACTAGCCTCCACCACTTCCTCAGGCATCTCATTCCATACACGCATCTCAGTGTGTGAAAAAGTTACTCCTTAGGTCCCTCTTAAATCTTTCCCCTCTCACTTTAAACTTATGCTGTTTAGACTTGGACTCCCTGACCTTGGGGAAAAAGACCTTGACCCATGTCCCTCACAATTTTATAAACCTCTATAAAGTCACCCCTTAATTTCTGACCCTCCAGGGAAAATAGCCCCAGCCTATTCAGCCTCTCACTAAAGCTCAAACCCTTCAACTCTGACAACATCCTTGTAAATCTTTCCTGAATGACATCTTGTCAATAGCAGGGAGATCTGAACTGGCCTAACCAATGCCCTATACAATCGCAACATGACCTTCCAACTCCTATACTCAATGCACTGACCAATAAAGGCAAGTGTACCAAACACCTTCTTCACTACTTCTGTCTACCTGCGACTCCACTTTCATGGAACTGTGAACCTGTACTCCAAGGTTGCTTTGTTCGGCAACATTCCCCAGGTCCTTACAATTAAGTGTATACGTTTTTACCTGAATTGCCATAATAAATGTAGTACGCATATTTATCTAAATTAAACTCCATCTGCCAATCCTCAGTGCATTTGATCATGATATCGTTATACTCGAAGGTAACCTTCGTCACTATCCACCACATCAATTTTGGTGTCATCTTCAAATTTACTAACCATACCTTCTATATTCACCTCCAAATCTTATATATAAATGATAAAAAGCAGTGGAACCAGCACCAATCCATGCGACATACTGCTGGTCACAGACCTTCAGTCCAAAAAGCAACCGTCCACCACCACCCAGCAATCACTTCCCTAGCTTCTCAGAGTATACTTGATCCAGTCCTGGGGATTTATCCACCTTTCTGCATTTTAAGGCATCTAGCACCTCCTCCACAGTTATATGGACACTTTTCAAGATATCGCTATTTATTTCCCCAAGTTCACTAGCTTCCATATCCTCTTGCACAATAAACAATAGTGATAATTACCCATTTAGTATCTCACCTTCGCCTGCAGTTCTACATATAGGCAGCCTTGCTGGTCTTTAAGGGGTCCTTTTCTCTCCCTAATTACTCTTTTGTCCTTAAAAAATTTGTACAATCCCTCTGGATTCACCTTAACTCTATTTGCAAAAACTATCTCATGTCCCCTTTTTGCCCTCCTGACTTCCCTCTTAAGTATAATCCTACCTCATTTAAAATTCTTCTAAAGATTCACTCAATCCCTGCTCTCTGTACTTGACATATGCTTCCTTCTTTTTGCTTGACCAGAACATCAATTTCTCTAATCATCTAGTTTTCCCTACATCTACCAACCTTGCTCTTCACCCTAATAGGAACATACTGTCTCAACTCTCATCTCATTTTTGAAGGCTTCACGCTTTCCAGCCAAATCTCTACCTGGGAATATCCTTCCCAATCAACGTTTGAAAGTTCTTGCCTAATACTGTCAAAATTAGCCTTCCTCCAATTTAGAACTTTAACTTTTCGATAAAGTCTGTTCTTTTCCATCTTTACTCTAAAATTAAAGAATTATGATCACGTTCCCCTAAGTTCCCCCCCCCCCCCCCGCCATTGATATTGGTGACTTGCCTTGTCTTATTTCCCAAGACAAGTTCAAGTTTTGCTCCTTCTCTCATAGGTACATCCATACTGAATAAGAATTTTTTTTGCACACTTAAATTCCTCTTCATCCAAGCCCTTAACACTATTGCAATCCCAGTCTATGTTTGGAAAGTTAAAATCCCCTACCATTACCATCCCATTATTCACACAGACAACAGATCTCCTTACAAATTTGTTTCATAATTTCCCAGTGACTGCTGGGAGGTCTATAGTACAATCCCAATAAGGTGATCATTCCCTTCTTATTTCTCAGTTCTACCCAAATAACTCCACTGAACATACACCCTGGACCATCCTCCCTACATACTGCCATGTTATAGCTGATCAAAAACACCTCCTCTCCATCCTTCCTATAGCATCTACAGTATAAGCTAGAACATTAAGCTATCAGAGCTGTCCATCCCTGAGCCACATCTCTAAGTGCTATGGTATCCCAGTCCCATGTTCCCAACCATGCCCTGAATTCATCTGCCTTACCTGTCAGGCCTCTTGCATTGAAATAAATGCAGTTTAATTCATCAGTCCTTCCTTACTCTCTGCCCTGCACCTGTTTGCCTTGAATATTTGACCAGCTCCTTTTCCCCAACAGCCTCAGCCTGATCCCTTTTCTCACTGTTTCTGAGTGATCCCCCCCCCTCCAACCTCTCCCCCAATTCCAAGCCTCTGGGTGGCTCAGGAAAATCTCCCCACCAGTATGTTAGTCCCTTCTCATTCAGGAGAAAGTGAGGATGGCAGATGTTGGAGAGTCACAATCGAAAAGGGTGGTCCTGGAAAAACATCCAAGGAGCATGAGAGTTGACATTTCAATTCACGTGCAACTCATCCTACTTATACACTTCTAACAGAACAGATTCTAAGGATCAAAAGTATATATTCCTTTCCCTGCACCAGCTCCTCAGCCACACATTCATCTGCTCTACCTCCTATTCCTAATCTCACTAGGAAGTAGCACCAGGAGTAATCCAGATATTACTACCCTCAAGGACCTACTTTTAAACTATCCGCCTAATTTCCTATATCCTGTCCTCAGAACCTTATCTTTTTCCTATGCCACTGGGTTCCAATGTATACAACAAACTCCTGCTAATCTCTCTCCCCTTTGAGAATATTCTGCACCGCCTCAGAGACATCCTTGACCATGGCACCCATGAGGCAACACACCATTCTGATATCTCGTTGCCTGCCTCAGAAATGTCTGTCTGCGTCTCTGACTAGAGAGTCCCCTATCACAATCGATTACTACAACCTGACAAACCTCTTATTGCAGTAGAGCCAGTCTCAGTACCAAAAATTAGGCTGTCAGTGCTACATTCCCGTGCGATCCATCACCCCTTACATTTTTTAGATTAGATTAGATTAGATTAGATTACTTACAGTGTGGAAACAGGCCCTTCGGCCCAACAAGTCCACACCGCCCCGCCGAAGCGCAACCCACCCATACCCCTACATTTACCCCTAACCTAACACTACGGGCATAGCCAATTCACCTGACCTGCACATCTTTTGGATTGTGGGAGGAAACCGGAGCACCCGGAGGAAACCCACGCAGACACGGGGAGAACGTGCAAACTCCACACAGTCAGTCGCCTGAGGCGGGAATTGAACCCGGATCTCTGGCGCTGTGAGGCAGCAGTGCTAACCACTGTGCCACCGTGCCGCCCACACAAAACAGCATTCTTGTTTGAGATGGGTAAAGTCACAGGAGATTCCTACACTACCTACCAATCTCTTTAACTTTTCCTAGAGGTGACCCATCTACCCAATTGTATTGCAGTTTTTGTACGTTCCTGGAACTGCCATCCACCTCACAGTCCCCAGCTCTGTCAATTCCTTATTGTCCCTAATCACCACTCCAACTTACCCATATGATCCTATTGAATTCGCTACCGAACACATTACTCCAGACATAGTCCGCAATATTGAAATTCTCCCTAATCTCCCACAAGAAGAGCACATCATTCTACTGAAGGTCATTTTTGCACTGTAACAATCTACAGACCCAGAAAATACCAGTCTTACTGCTCTAAAAACACTGTTCTAGAGTAACCTAGTACCTATTTTTTTTAAAAGTTTAATGTAAAGACAGAGCTCAGTAAACCATACAAACAAAAAAATTTATCCTACTTACTATTGAGAATTTACAAAGAAACAGTATTATTCGACATCAAAAAAAATTTAGTTGCTCCCCACTATAAGAAGTTTCCTACATAGGTTTTTCCAAGGTCAGCTGTGAATTTCACGGTTTGTTTATTTTTCTTAGACCAAACTCAATGTCTAAAGATACTTAAAACTGATCAGCACAGGCAGTCAGCTGCAAAACCTCACTGCCTGCTCAGTCAGCTTGTGCAGGTTCCCTGTCCTTGTTTCACTGTTCAAGTAGTATCTGCTCTCCATCTTATTTTAAGTACCATTTGTCTTGAAAGTTATAAAACAATGCAACAGCTTATAAAACAGTAATTACTGTTCCAAAAAATCCAGGAAATCAGTTCCAACAAGGAAATAATCCTCCAAAATAAAGGAGTGGCTCTGACAATCACAATTTTCTCCAGTATTCCATCTTGGATTACCCAGAACCCTTCAGGTGATTATCTGGTGGTCAATGTATCATCTATCTTACATAATTATCAAAATTAAAATAGGAATGTTTAATCAACCTGCTCAGAGTTCTTATTACGCACCTCTAGAGCAGATGGGACTTGAAATCCAGTCCTCCTTGCCCAGAGGTAAGGCTGTTACCACTGCTCCATCAAAATTCGACTAAAAGTTCAAAGTTTGCCCATTACCAACACCTGGAACTCAGCTGCATCCAAACCTACCTTTCTCTTTCAGATAATCGTTGTTTTGCAAAGTGCTTCCCATTGTGCCTTTTTTTTAAATTCTACTTCCACAGGGCCAGCAACGAACATCATCCACCGACCATCCCGCCAAAAAAAAAGTGCCTCGAAGTTTACTTATTTGTCCCAAACTTTACTCCAGAAATAATTGTTGAAAGATTCCTTGCAGCAAGATGGATGTCTCCTATTTGGTAGGCCAGGGACGTCACCAGGTAACATGGGCATGAGCTCGGGGCCGCGCGCACACGCGCCCGACTTGTGCCCGCGTTTCACGTGCGCCCTCGCGCTCAGATCTTCTGTTTTTTTTTCAAAATGAAACGCTCATTGAACGTGTCTTGCGCCCCCCGCGCGTTCTGGCGCAACCTCTCCATCTTCCTCCCGCATTTGCAGGAATTAACTTCCGAGGTAAAGATGGAGATTAGGAAAAGACTGGTATTGTCTGATACTTAAAAGTGAAATGTGTTTGATGGAGGTGCAGTTGTTGGCGACCAGTCAAATTCAAAGCATGTGGACATTCAGACTGAACTGTGTGTTACAGTGAATAACGCAGGGCTGCAATCTTCTTCTTCTAAATATAGGGGTTAAACTGGACGAACCTCAAAAAGCATGGAGATTAACTGGCAACTGTTATGTTGCAGTCATGTTTACTACTATTGTCAGCGTGACCTACGATTACCTTGGAGATATGTGTTTAATTGCTGGAGTTTATTTTGGGAAGATGGAACAGATAGGGTTGATGAGGTTATTGTTGACATGGTAGACTTAGAAGAGCTGTCATGTAACAGACATTTGGGAAAGTTACAGCTCATTGTGGGATATAGGTAAAGCAGTGTTACTTCTGCAGCCATAATTGTTTATTAACATCAGTATATAATTGTTTCAGCCAAATTAATAATTGCTTATTAACACCAGTATCAGCCAAAAGCTGAATTAATGATTGCTTATGTAAGGCAAAAATAAAAACTATGTGGAAGAAAAACATAGTTACTTTTCATTAGCTAAAATGTGCATACAAGAATGAAATGTGCTTGCAAACAATGAAAGATGTTACAGACAGACAGATAAGGTGAAAAGAACATCAAGATATGCCAAGCTCGGCGCATTTCCCTCATGTCAGATACGGGTGAGGGTCGCCTGGCTTGCAGTAGGGGGAGAAGTAAACAAGGGCTGAGCGCAGCTAGGCAGGGGCAGAACACAATAAGGAATATTGATAGATTTGAAAGCCAATGAGGTAAATGGGGAAGTACCGAGAATTAAACCATATAAATTGTGGAGTAATTTCTGGATCGGTGTGGCTACTTGCTAGTCACCCCTTCTTGCAAGAACGTTTCAATAAAATTGGCTGCTTCAGAATTTGACTCGGACTGAAATTTATTATATTGTGAGCTCTGTTTCTCACAATTTGGGCGCTCGTCCGGGGTGTCCATCGTCACCAGCAGGGTAGGCACCGTCGATGGCTGGGAAGACGCGTCCCGTTCCTTTTAGAATGGTCCCGTGTTCCTCAGCAGTGTGTTTCCCCTTCTGGTTGACTGATTGAGAGCTGATGAGAATCTATCTGAACCAGGCGAAAGGTTGTAAGTAGGCACAGGGAGCCAGGCAACTCCGTGCATGGACCAAGGCAGGAAAATTGACTTTTAAGTACTGCCTTGGTGGCTGGGATTAAGTTCTAGTAGTTAATAAGGGACTAACGAAAGAACTCAATATGGGCTGTGCCGAGGGGAAGGAAAAAGCCTTCGGGAAAATGGAAATGGAGGCAGGGTCCCTGACAACATACCTGCAGAAAGTCCGTTGGGCAGGATGTTGTGGAATTGGAAAAATAATACTTATACAAGGGGAAAAGATAGGAAAAAGATGATTAAGTATCGTTGCTTTGTATGGACTAAGGAATTCATTCTTCGTCCCGCCATCTTCTGGCCAAAGTACGGGTCGGACGAAGAATGTGTTTGTAAATATTTGAATTTATATGTCAAAGGAAAACAGCCTTGCAGTCAGAAGGGATCAGATTACGATTCGTGTCGGAAGGACTAGTAGCTGAAGGGTTCGTGAGGGTACACTTCGTAACTAACTTATGGCCAGACATCCAGAAAAGATTAAAAAAATAGAGGGGTGAAGCGAGAAGCCTCTAGAGTTGTTGTTGCGGGAAGCTCAGAAAGTGTGTGTGTGTGTGTGAGAGAGAGAGAAAAGAGCTGGACAGCTAATAGAAACTTTAACCCTTTGTGATTCGGTTTGAATGCACATTTGTTTGTTGGTGATTGAAGGTTTGTGCTTTGTTCTTTAGAGCTTGAGATCTGGGACTGTTTTGAATCTGATTTCTATTATGGAAATTTAACATGATTTCTTTTAAGGTTAAGGATTTTACAGTGATTATGAAATAAAATGTTAACTTCTGTTCTAAGGTCATGACTGCCTTACTATCAGTTTCTAACTAATCTCTTTTATCCTTACATAAAAGCGATTTATGGAGGACAGTGGAAGTTTCAGTTCAACATTAGATTGTAATAAATCAAAAATAATCCTATGGTTAATATCTGTGACCTTGGATTCAGCCATTATTCATGCGTTAAAGTTTTTTTTAACTTGAATAGATAAATCCTTTGAAGGCTGCTCCGATTATTTCACAACCTATAGCATTGTAATTGAGCAATGACTGGGCAGGACTTCTTAAGAAAACTAATTCTGGATTTAAATCAAGGGACTAAAACTGGGTAATTATAGTGGATTTCAAAGTTGGGAACTGTATGCATTTTACATTTTAAATATTAAATACTGAAAAAGTAAGATTCCGAAATGTATAGTTAGGAACATGCTTTAAAGTTAGACAAGCATAAATTGATAAATTGTATTTGAGATTACAGGAGGAAAGAGGCTTCTGGTATTTGAAGTTACAGGGAGCAGAGGCTCCTGGTATTTGAGGTTGCAGGGAGCAAGAAATATTGCAATATTTCTTAAAAAAAAACAAGGTCTAAACAAAACATTGGATGATGAAGAATGGCCATTAGGTGGCCCTAAAGCTGTTCAATTGGTTAAATCGGCTCAGCAATTGATCTGGCAACGTAACATGAAAAACAGAAACAAAAGGCAAAAATAATGATAGCCACGGTTGATGAGGTAATGAAGAAAAGGACAAACCTAAAAGGAGAAGGAAACCGGAATGGTAGCATGTTGAAAATAAAGGGAGAAGAAGAGATCAGGGAGGAGATGTTAAGGGGTCTGGTAGACCGGAACAAGGATCATAGTGGAAATCCCCACAGGCGGGATGTTATTACTTTGGAAAGACAGGTCACTTTAAGAGAGAGTGTCTAGATCTGAAAAAGGAAGCAAAGGTGGTACTGTTTATGAATCTTGAGGAAGAATAGGGGTGTCAGGGGTTCCTGCCCCCAGAGTCTCACCAGGAACCCTTGATAAATTTAAAGGAACCTTACAAACAGGACATAGTTTTCCTAGTCGATACGGGGGCAGCAAGGTCATCATTAAGCTCAAGGCAGCGGGAACGAAAGAATTAATTAGATTATGGTGACAGTTTTGTGATGAGAGGCACGAAGAATCAGTTTTGTGCTCATGACAAGATACTGTCACTAAATTGGGGATTGAATTAACTGCAAATGGTGCTATGAAATCTGTTGAGGTTCTTAAAAATGAATGTGCTCGAGCAAAACAATTACAGAAACAGAATGAGGCGTCATAAGTGACTGGTAAACAAACAGAACTGCGCAATTAGTTTTTAAAATGTTTTAGTCACTTGTTGCGTTTTCACTCTGAATTACAGATAATGATTATTTTATTTATATAATTAATAATTAATATTTATAATAAATCAATTGTGTTAGCCTGAATCAATATTAATTGGCAGGATTCCTTCACACATTCTTAGTGACTTGTGATATTGATTCATGGTTAATTTAAAACATGACTGCATTAATTCATTGTTAATTAAAGAATGGAAAGCTACATTACTGGCCAGAGTATGTGCAGGCAGTGGCAGCAACAGCCTTATTGGTAGAGGAGAATCGGAAACTTGCTTTTGGGGGAGCCTTAATAGTCAGCACCCCACATCAGGTACGGACTATATTAAATCAGAAAGCAGGACGATGGCTCACAGACTTTAGGATCTTGAAATATGAGACAATCTTAATAGAGCAGAATGACCTTGTGTTAATCAAAGACAGTTGCTTGATTCCAGTTGCATTTCTGTGGCAGGGAGAGGGGATGGCCCTTGGCAAACCAGAACACAACTGCCTTGATATTATTGAATATCAGACGAAAGTACTGATGGACTTAAGGGTCATCCCGCTGCATGCGGGAGCTCGGTTGTTTATCGACAGTTCCTCCCGGGTGATTGAGGGTAAAAGGCACAATGGATATGCTGTAGAAAACAGGATATAGGGGAGTGTTGTCGAGGCTGAAAGACTGCCTAACGGCTGGTCAGCCCAAAGTTATGAACTCTATGCCCTAGAAAGAGCTCTCAGAACCTTAGAAAACAAAGAAGGAACGGTATATACAGACTCCAAATATGCGTTTGGAGTGGTACATACCTTCCGAAAAATTTGGCAAGGAAGAGGACTGATAAATAGCAGAGGAAAAGAACTAGCACATGAGGAATTGATAAAACAAGTGCTGGAAACTCTGTTACTCCCGAGAGAAATAGCGCTTGTTCATATAAATGGACATCAGAAGGGGAATGAACCGGAAGTAAGAGGAAATAAACTGGCCGATGAGGTAGCTAAAGAAGCAACCCTGAATCCACCAGGAGCAGTGATATACTCCCTAATACCTGCAATTCCAGATCTTCAGGGTGCCCTGTTGTTTACTGCAAAGGAGGAAAAGGAACTAAAAGATTTAGGGGCTGCAAAGACAGTGGATGTTACCCAATGGGAAGGAAATGTTGAATAAAATGATGATGCGAGAAATTATGGCTGTCCTACATCAGGGGAGTCACTGGGGAGTGAAAATAATGTGTGATTTAGTCTTAAGGAAATATGGATGCAAAGGGATATATACAATAGCCAAACAGATATGTGAGGGATGCATAACATGTAAAAAAAATAAACAAGAAGGTGTAAGGAAACAAGTCCCAGGAGGGAGAGAACCTGGACTAAGACCATTTCAGAGCATTCAGGTAGATTATACCGAATTACCCCGAGTGGGAAGACTGAGGTATATGCTGGTAATGGTTGATCACCTATCTGGATGGGTGGAGGCGTACCCTTTAGCCACTGCCACCGCAATTGGGGTGTCCAAGATAATACTCGAACACATAATCCCCAGATACGGGATAGTGGAATGCATAGATACGGATCAGGGAACTTATTTTACTTCCAGGGTACTCCAGGGAGTGATGAAGGGGTTAGGAATCTCCTGGGAGTTCCACACCCCTTGGCACCCACCTTCATCAGGAAAGGTTGAGAGAATGAACCAGACACTCAAGAAGCAGTTATCTAAATTAATAGTAGAAACCAGACTCCCTTGGACTAAGTGTTTACCTATAGCCGTTTTGCTAGTGCGAACTGCCCCAAGGAAAGATATGGGGCTGACCCCTTATGAGATATTGTTTGGCCTGCCCCATCTGGGAACGAAAGGGGAACTGCCAACCCTGGAGACTAAAGATCTGTTCTTAAAGTATATACTGGGCTTGTCCTCCTCTTTGTCATTCCTTAGGAAACAGAGTTTGTTGGCACAGACTCCACCCCTTGACTTCACCGTCCATCCAATCCAACCAGGGGATTGGGTCCTGGTCAAATTATGGACTGAGACCAAATTGCAACCAGACTGGGAGGGGCTGTACCAGGCACTCTTAACGACTGAAACAGCGATAAGAACGGCAGAGAAAGGCTGGACTCACTACACTCGGATCAAAGGGCCGGTAGAATCTCCAGTTGAGACAGAAGTCTGGACAACCGAATCGACAAAAGAGCCACTTAAACGTAAGCTGAAAAGACTTTAAAGAACTGATTATACAGTAGCGGTGCAAGCGCAGGATAGTTTCTATAGTATTGTATGCTAAGTCTCTCGGTGCTTCACTACCCCTGTAGAATGGGAAGAATGTTTAGGTACACTATATTAGCTTGTCTAGTCTTAGGGTACAGTCAGGGCATTGTGTGGTTGTCTTACTTAGTGATAACAGTTACAGAAAGTACAAATCCACAAGTCTTGGAACAGATGCCTGCAGCCTGGTGGATTGTGGAGATGTAAGAAATCAAAGGCAATACAGTAACTCAGAGATACATCTTAGGTTCTCTAAAAAAGGTCCCGAAAGGGGGGGCATGGGATAAGACTAACGGGATGAAAGTTTCCTGGACAGAAAAGTGTAAGAGATATCTTTGGGATAAAGAATGTAAAGAATGGCGGAGGCAGGAAGACCTCAGAGGTGATCTCTTGATTAATCCACTCGTTACAGTACGCCGAGGCCCCCTCCAGCCAGCTCTTGACTGTCCTGATAAAAAGTGTAACCCAATATATTTAACAATAAAGAACACCTCATGGTGTGAAGCAGTTTTAGCGGGAGAAACCCACCAAGTCCAATTAGATCAAATATTTGGGATGGAGATGAAAACAGACGGGAAGAATTTCCTGGAATGTTGTTTTAAAATACAGGTAAAAGACAGAACCAGAGTAGGAGAAAGGAATAGTAGAGTCCCTTACTCTGACCCTAAGGTGATAAGGTAGAGGACTTAAAGCAGATCATTGAAGTAGAAACAGGTATGGGGATACAAATGCCTGGGTTGAATGGGTAAAGTACACTGTGAAAAGTTTGAATAAAAGCAATTGTTATGCATGTGCCTCTGGGAGACCAATGGCCCAAGTAGTCCCCTTTCCGCTCGGGTGGAAGCAAGACAGGAGGGGCATGACATGCATGATAGCCCTGTATCAGGATGAGACTGCATGGAGTAATAAAGATTGTATGCCCCTTCTATTAAAGTTCCCTCCTTTAAAGATGGAAGGCTTAAAGACGCTCCCATGTTTTCTGCCGTGGTCGGAAATCACACATGGTGTGTAAATAGGCGAGGAACAAATCGGTCTAGATATTTGGGGGAGCTGAAATCATGTACCGAAATTGAGTATGTGACGGAAAAGGGAGGGAACTACTCAGCATTAAGGATTCCCCGAGCGGATCTGTGGTGGTACTACGGAGGGAAAATATTGAGACCCACCCTACCTCCAGATTGGAGGGGCAAGTGTGCAATTGTACAATTAGCAATTCCGTTCACCCTGGCATTTGAAAAGAAAGAGATAGTAAAGGAAGGGGGACGAAGTAAGAGATCACTATTGGGTACTTCATTTGATGATCAGGTATATATAGACTCAATAAGAGTCCCAAGAGGGGTACCTGATGAGTTTAAGGCTCGTAACCAGATCACGGCAGGCTTTGAATCAGTCCTCTTCTGGTGGGTAACAGTCAACAAAAATGTGGATTGGATAAACTATATTTTCTATGATCAGCAAAGGTTCATCAATTACACTAGAGACGCAATTAAAGGTATAGCCGAACAACTTGATGCAACTAGCAGAATGGCATGGGAGAATAGAATGGCCCTAGATATGATCCTAGCAGAAAAAGGGGGTCTATTACTCAAGCTCTGCAAGGTCTAATAACACTAGCCGAAGAACTAGCTGAAAATTCAGGAGTCAGCAAATCATTCACCGGGTGGTTAGAATTGTGGTTTGAAAAGTGGAAGGGTGTGGTGGCTTCAGTCCTTACCTCCTTGATCGTAGTGGTGGGAGTACTAATCGCAATAGGGTGCTGTATCTTTACATTGCGCATGGGTGTTAATCCAAAGGTTGATTGAAACAGCTTTGGCGACACAAATGCCTCTAAAGAACAATCGGGTGAAGGGAGTGTTAAACAATGAGGGAATAAGTGACCTCGGGGAGGTTTCCAAAGTAAATGAAATTTCGGAAAAGATGCTGGTCAATTTGGAAGCAACATATAAAAACAAAATGCAGAAGATAACAAATGATACTTAAAGAAAAAGGGGAAATTGTGGGATATAGGTAAAGCAGTGTTACTTCTGCAGCCTTAATTGTTTATTAACATCAGTATATAATTGTTTCAGCCAAATTAATAATTGCTTATTAACACCAGTATCAGCCAAAAGCTGAATTAATGATTGCTTATGTAAGGCAAAAATAAAAACTATGTGGAAGAAAAACATAGTTACTTTTCATTAGCTAAAATGTGCATACAGGAATGAAATGTGCTTGCAAACAATGAAAGATGTTACAGACAGACAGATAAGGTGAAAAGAACATCAAGATATGCCATGCTCAGCGCATTTCCCTCATGTCAGATTGGGGTGAGGGTCGCCTGGCTTGGATAAGGGGGAGAAGTAAACAAGGGCGGAGTGCAACTAGGCAAGGCAGAACACAATAAGGAATATTGATAGGTTTGAAGGCCAATGAGGTAAATGGGGAAGTACCGAGAATTAAACTGTATAAATTGTGGAGTAATTTCTGGATCGGTGTGTGGCTACTTACCAGTCACCCCTTCTTGCAAGAACATTTCAATAAAATTGGCTGCCTCAGAATTTGACTCGGACTGAAATTTATTGTATTGTGAGTTTTGTTTCTCACATCATGAAATAAAAGGGATAGTAGCAGCGTGGATACAAAATTGGATGAGAGCTAGGAAACAGAAAGTAATGGTTAATGGATGCCTTTTCAGATTGTAGTGCAGTTCCCTTTGGATACCCTTGATTTTCTTGGTTTATATTAATGATTTAGATCATGGAGTGCAGAGGATGATGCTGTCACATTAAAAAGGTTGCTTTATCCTTTTTTTTTGAGACGTATAAAGGCCAAAGTGCCTAAGAGTCAAGGAAGAGTCTAATTTAATAATGGAAGGAGAGGGCCAGTTCTCTCAGTTCAGGTGTTTTTCTAGTTTGTTTTAACTGTAGCCATAATAAGATGTGAGAGTCCGGGGATGTTGCAAGCTTCAGTAAAGAATTCCTCTGACTTTCTTCTGAAATCTCTCTTTGGATGTTGTTCCCTCTTGCCTGTAAGAATCTGTGTTTGAATTTACCTTTTTGCCAAGGGTTGTGTTTAAGGGATGTTATTGTATTAGAGCAGTTCATTAGTAATAGTTACTGTATCAGGTTGGTTAAGTTTTCCAATAGTTAAGTTCTTCTAAATTCTGTTTTCTTTTGTTAGTGTTTCAACTGTAGTGTTAAAGTAAATTGTTTTGCTTAAAGCCAAGTAGTTTGACCATACATCAGACCTGGAATATCCACTTCACATCTGCCTTTAAAATAAAAGTTAGGGTCTAGATTAAGTGAATTGGTCATGCTGAAGTGCCCATAATATTCAGGGATGTGCAGGTTAGGTGCATTAGTCAGGGGTAAATATAGGGTAGAGGAATGGGTCTGGGTGGGTTACTCTTAGGAGGGTTCAGTGTGGACTTGTTGGGCTGAAGGACCTGTTTCCACACTGTAAGGATTCATGATTCTATCATTCTATGATTCTATTTTGAGGGGGCCTGGCCTGGTCCATAACAGAGACGATTTCAGAGTTTGCTGATGATACAAAGTATGGAAATATTGTAAACCGTGATGAAGACAATGTGGACCCCCAAAACGACAATTACAATTTGTGGAATGGGTGCTTAGATGTCATATAACATTTACTATATAACTATATTTTATATACTAGTTCCTTGAAAGTAGAATCACAGGTAGATAGGATAGTGAAGAAGGCATTTGGTATGCTTTCCTTTATTGGTCAGAGTGTTGAGTATAGGAGTTCGGATGTCATGTTGTGGCTGTACAGGACATTGGTTAGGCCGCTTTTGGAATATTGCATGCAGTTTTGGTCTCCTTCCTATCGGATGGATGTTGTGAAATTTGAAAGGGTACAGAAAAGATTTACAAAGATGTTGCCAGGTTTTGAGGATTTGAGCCATAGGGAGAGGCTGAACAGGCTGGGGATGTTTTTCCCTGGAGCATCAGAGACTTTAAGGTGACCTAATAGAGGTTTATAAGATCATGACGGTCATGGATCTGATAAACAGACAAGTTCTTTTCCCTGGGGTGGGGGAGTCTAGAACTAGAGGGTATAGGTTCAGGGTGAGAAGAGAAAGATATAAAAGGAAGCTAAGGGGCAACTTATTCACGCAGAGGGTGGTACGTGTATGGAGTGAACTGCCAGAGGATGTAGGATACAATTACAGCATTTAAAACATATCTGGGTGGAATATGAATAAGAAGGGTTTAGAGGGAAATGGACCAAGTGCTGGCAAATGGGACTAGATTGGATTAGAATATCTGGGCAGCATGGACGAGTTGGACTGAAGAGTTTGTTTCCATGCTATATATCTTTATATCTCTATGACTATGATTCCATGACTATGACTCTGTGTATGTATGTACACAGATCACTGTGACAAGCACTGTGACTGAGAGAGCAATTAATAAAGCATACAGTATCTCCATCTTTATTAATAGCAAAACTGTACAAGAACAGGGAGATAACATTGAATTTATGTTAGACCTCAGCAAAAAAATGTTGACAGAGCCAGTGGTTCAGCTCTGGTATGTAATGACTGTAAGTACAATGAGAACTGGGAAATTCAAGAGAGTATTTGAAATAACTGCACAGAAGCCAGTCACCCTTAATTTATATATGCACAGTACATTGGCTCTGACCAGCCAGCTCAGAGCTGGTCCCTAGAATGAAGAGACTCTTTGAATTTCCTGTTTTTTTTTATAAAACAATTTCAAAACATTTTACAAAACAGTTTACAAAAAACAGTTAACATTTACAGCTGAATACAAGAAACAGAAATTTTACAAGGTAGAGGAGCAGCAAAACCAGGCCCCAAACCCTACCGTTCAACCAGTTTACTGGGAAATGAGGAAAAACCCCAAATCCCAGTTTCAAGCATGACAAGGCAGCAACAATGACATTTGTACATAAAAAGACAAAATTTCCTGTTTATATCTGTCAACCAGAGTTCCCTGATTTGCCCAGTTTAACAACACCAATCAAGGATCTCATAGTCAATGAGATCCACCTGGCCCTTATTCCAATCAAGATTAGACTGGTGCTGGAAAAGCACAGCAGGTCAGGCAATATCGAAGAAGCAGGAAAATCGACATTTCGGGCAGGAGCCCTTCATCAGGAATGAAGCCCTTCATCATACTCTCGACTCTGATCTCCAGCATCTGCAGTACCCACTTCCACCTCATTCCAATCACTACAGTTTTAGATGATTAATGAAAAATAAGAAATGTGTAGGATTAGAGGGAAAAGGTAGAATGGCATTAGGTCATAATGCAGATTCAGAATAATTTTGCGGTAGTTTCTGTTTCTCAGTCAGTACACCCAAATGTAATTAATCACACACTGAGAACAGATACAAGTACCTACAATCAGTGACCAAACAACTCACTGACCACTACAATATCCTATTCATTGCTCCACTTATCAGCAGAGAGTCTACAGCGGAAGGAGGCTGCCTCTATTAAAAAGAAACAGGATCTTTTAAAGGGGAGATACATTGTTGCTACACAAAGTTATGGGAGTCCTTTGAGTTGTTGAATGACCAGTGATAGAGGAAACCTAAGATATGTGAGACTGTTAACGATTGGGAAGATGTAGATGATGTTACTGATATCACTGATGAACAACTTGATCATGCAAACTTCTTTGCAGAAAGAACTGCCCACGTTGTAGCTCCCTTCATCTTTATCTTCCTCTTCACCTTGTTCCCTTTCTTCATGAATATGATTCTCAACTTTTCAAGAACTGTCCACTTGGTGGTAAGGGTGTGCAACATGCAAAATTATACTACAAAACTTTATACCTGCTCTACTTGGTAGTGCTTGACTTCTCCAGAGTGGTTTCCAATATTGCTTAACAATGCTGCTGTTGTACCCTAGAATCATTCATTGTGGCATCACAGCAGATTTGCTGCACAAGTATGCATGTCCTCCAGACTGGGTGTATAAGCCATACCCTCTTGTTTTAAACCGGTTAGATTCACACATGTATTGGGACATAATTTTTAACCGTTTCACCACACCTCTATAGACAACACTTGTGACCCTTGATCAGCCTCTGATTTCCATTATGAGTCAAACATAGCAGGAAAAGCACACTGACAATGAATCAGTTATGACTTCTGGCAGGACGATGGGCGTGAATCTGCATGATGTGCTACTACCTGTGATTCCACACTAGCTGCATGATGAGAAAGTGTAATCTCTTGTAATTGAAGCAAGTTCTTCAGTTCACATGAAGAGCATACAAGGCAAGTTATGTGCAATCAGTGGCTCCCTGCGACCTGGGAAAGTCTGCATCCAAACAATCTTGTACACACTCCACATGTTTATTTCTGAGTATATGAAATGAACTGGCCTTTTCCTATACACAGATATTCCATGACCACTCATTACATTTTGATCAATTCACTTGACTAGCTCTAACCCAAGCAGCTTTAATGACTGTTTTTTATGTCATTTATGTCACTAAGATGTCTTTTATCATAAGAGATTTATTCTGGCCAATGAGTAAAAACAGACATTAAATGGGTGCTGTATTCATGTAATTAAGCCTATTTAAAAGTTTAGATTTATCGTATTTTAGTCCACATTTCTAACTGCCACAACTTAAATATACCTCAAGGAGCTAAACATTCTTGCATATTGAGCATTCAAATGGAGATTAGATACAACTTTCATGGTTTTGAGAATTTTAGCAACATTTGTTCAGATTGTATTTAATCACTAAACCTGTATTTTGAGATATGCGATGCTTTCATAGGAAAAGTAAAGTTCATTGCAGCAATGTATCAAAGGTTTCCCAGAGATCGGCACTATTTAATTTATTGATTACATTTATTACAAAGCTTATAATTTGTTTGGACACTAAAACATAGAGGGTATATTATTGAAGAGGTACTGAAGGGAATAAAATATTTTTTACAGCCTCAGACATATTTCACTTATCTTCAATTCTGTACTTTTGTAAACATGTTCACTTGAACTAGCAGGCTTGGAATGCTTTAAGCCATTTAGTTTAGAAAAAAAGGATAAATTCATCTGTTGGCTGATTCCCTGGTGCCAAGTCAAATCTACCAGTATTTTTTTTCCATTTTTATTCATTTAACGGTGCCAATAGCTCTAACATCAGGTATACAGCAATGGTCATTGACTTGATTAACTGGCATATCTAAGCCATTAGGGTCGGAGATGTAGCAAATATCATCATTATTAATTTAAGATCCACGGGAATAGTGAATATGAATGATTTTCTTGTTAGAATTCCCTTCAAAACTGAAAACACACTCTTCTATTTTGTTAAAGGTAGCAGCCATCCCTGAATTAAATTTTGATTCCATCTATTTTTGTCATAAAAGGACAACACTGCCTATCTCTTAATGGTTTTAGCTCCTTTCTAAAAGCAGCCGCTGTAGATGTATGTTTCAATTTGTAGTTTCCTGACATGCTATCAGTGCCCTCAATTGGAAGTGTAGGTTCAGATTCCAATTGTGTGCTGGCAATACACAGCTTTACATTTCTGCATTCATTCTTGAATCCAAGTGTCTAATTCTTAATTCAGCTGCCTGACTTCAAGTCTCTAATAGTAGAACACATTTCCGAATCAAACTGGGCCAAAATGAAACTTTTTTTTGGCTTCTTTTAATTATGATGAAGTGAGGAGGGATGAAATGACTTTCCCGTTTCTTACTTCCAGTCATTTGTTTGTAACAAGTGTGTTTAAAATCTGAATGATGGACTTTTGAATTGAATGGATGCACTATACTGTTTGTGCTGGTTGTAAATGATTAACCAGACAGATTATCTTGTTTTTAAACAAATTAAAAGTTCAAGTTTATTGTTCTGAAACAGAACTTGATAGAATCATTAAATAATTAATGTAAATCCCTAATGCAATGCATGCACTTGAAATGCATATTAAATGGACAGTAATTAAATTTTAGCCAAATACTAAATCATGAAGAGTAAGTCCTTTCATAGTTTGTGGCTGGTAATCTGGTTTGACTATCTCACAGGCCACTGAGATGATGTTTCAAAATGTAGCTGGCATTTTCTTCAAGAGGCATTGATGGAATAATTCAGAATTCGCTGTGTGCTTGAAAGAATGTAGCTGCAGGTCAAGACTCAGAAAAGTCAATGCTTAGCTATTAGTTTTGAGGAATGAAGAAGAGCAGCTTTTCTTTACTCCCACGGTTGCATTATTGGGAGAGTGCAGCTATCCCTGCTTTTTATGTACTTGCAAGTAAATATAAATGATGACTGACCTTCAATTTACCATGTAATAGTCCCAAACAAGGTAATTCCATGAAGCAGTTGAATTCTCCTGTCAACTGAGCTCAAACCTTTGTTCCTTCACAAGGTAGATTCACATTATCTTTCAATATAGGTACATCAGTGAATTTTATCTTGTCTGACGAGGAGAGGGTCAGTATCATTGTTCTCAGAGTAATCCTTGGTTGTTACAAGTACAAAAGATCCCAGGGTGATCCAGTTTTGTCCATTTGTAATCCATTTTGAACATCCAGAGATTTAACAAGCTTGAAGTTGCAAAATGATTTGCCATCTCAGAGTCCATAACATCCATTATAATCAGGTGAAAAAGTAATTAATTCACATGATGAATTTAAAGTTTAATACTTGATGTAACATGTCTTCGTAGAAATTTGTATCTCTCCTAATAATACGATTCCACTTCAGGCCATGTTCAATATTTTGGTGATTTGGTGTATCATATGATTTTGGGATTTTTTTCTTCACACCATTACATTTCAGAAAGGCCATAGTTTAAGAATAATATTACAGTCAATTTGTAGTCAGTCTTACATTAATTCACAGAGTGAAAGGTTGCAAACATTCAACTTAAAGCCACAATACAGTTTCAATCAGCTTAAGTACACCAATTAGTGCACCCCTATTTGCATGAAATTGATAAACAATTAACAGATTCCCTAATTTTTCTTTTTAAAAAGAGTTATAATGTACAAACAGAACTGTAAAGCAAATCACATCAATGTACCTCTCCTCTAGGACATCGAACCTTTTGTTTTGCAAAACAATCAGGCATTGATGATTTGTACCTGACTATTTGTAGTGATTTCCTTCCTCCTTATTTGTTTGGTTATTTAGAATTAAGGTCAATCTGTAATCTTCTTGCTTGCATAGTGCATTATTCCACAATGAACCACTACTTACATTATACTTAACAGATATGCAGCATATACCAAAATACTTGACAAAGAGTATCTAATGCCTCCACAACTGCCAATGTTTTAGTAGCCAAAGTACTTTTAACAGTTTTATATTTTCTTAGATGCCACATTCAACAGCTACTATTTCCCTTCTCACCCAGAAGAAATAACATAAAGTCAGAGGTACATAAATATCCAGTAGAAAAATTATTGGTGAAGCATCACTGAAAATGATGAGCTTTACGTTAATTAGGTTTACTAAGAATGGGACGTCAGTACTCATTTCTCCAGACTTATTTCTAAAAAAATGTTTTACGTTGTCTTTTTCAAAGATATCTTAACTTCAGAATATTTTATCAAAGTACTGGAATCCAGTGTATTAAAACTAGAAAAAAATCTAGTCTGAGTGGTCCATTAGTTCAAGTGAAGAATCAAGCTTCTCAATTGATTAATTTGTTCTTTTGTTAGAACATCAGATTTCTGCGATGACCTAGTTTAATTAACTGGTATAGAATTATCACTCTGAAAACAGAATTATTGCTTTAAAGTTATATTAGGCATTCTTTAAATATTTGAAGTCAATATATTTAACAGCTCCAGAAGTACAGCTCCCAATTTCAGATTTTATTCCAGTCTTACTAATAACACATTTGTCAAATCCCACAGTACCATATTTTATGAAATCAACAACTTTTATCATAAAGATGCATTTTTTTTTCCTTTTATGATACTAATGAAAATTGAAATATCTGCTTTTAGATGAACATCTAAAAAACTATTTTCAGCAAACAGACCACACCAAAAGTACTGAATAATGAAAACATTGTGTAGGCTGTAGATGCATTTGCTTAGTTTCCATAATTTACCTTCTGTATGACTTGGAAGTGCCAGTGTTGGACTCGGGTGGACAAAGTTAAAAACACACAACACTAGGTTAGAATCCAACAGGTTTATTTGGAAGCACTAACTTTCAAAGCACTGCTTCTTCACCACCTGATGGAGAAGCAACACGTCAAAAGCTAGTACTTACAAATAAAATGGACTATAACCTGGTGTTGTGTGATTTTTAACTTTTACCTTCCGTACTACTGCATGGTTTCAGATACATTTCTTTCTGGAGTATCAACTTGGAGAAATACAGCTTCAATGCTGATTGATTTACAATCCCACCAGTGTTATCATATAAACTAGAAAGGTTCTCAAGATTATCTTTTAAGCTGCAGGAGATTCTATTTTAACATCTATATCATGTCACTTTTAAAAACCCTAGCAACTAATCTGGCTTTAGCCTTTTTTACATGATCTGCAAGCACATTTTCAGTCACAAAATACATAAATATTTAAGGTATGCAGTGCAATGAATCTTAACAATTTGTTTGTCATGTTTCCTAAATAATACTCTACCATCAAGGTATTCAAGAGGGACTTAGACTATTATCCATGGAGAGAAAGAAGGATATTGGCCCTAGATGCATTGCTCTCTCAGAGAGCAAAACAGACATATTTGACAAGATCTGAGACTTTCGAACTGTGACCTGATGAAAGGTTACAACACTAAAATGTTACCATTGTTTCTTTACTGTTTCTAACAAGCACTGAGTGCTTGTTAAATTTTCAGTTTCTGTTTAACAGTTTAACCCATTCCACCATATTGTTGAAATGCAAACATTGTGTAGAACAACTTGTTGAACAGATCTGTGATTAATGTATTTGACACAGGTCTAAAGCTACAGCCCCTCCCTCAACATTTTTTTTCAAATCCAGAAGTGTTATCACACAGTACCAAATCACTAGTGATAAAAGGTTTTCTTTTTAAAAGCCCCAATTTATGGCTATCACCTGCATATAATAAACATAATTGTTATAAAATAGCAGGTGTGTAATAGCATCTCTGAACAGGATAGAAAATATTTAGAAATAATTTCTGAGAGTTCTTTTGGCATAGAGGCAGTGCCCCTACCTCCGAGTCAGGAGATCTGGGTTCCGGTCTTTCATGCTCCAGAAGTGTGTAATAACATCTCTAAATAGAAAATGTGGAAATGACATCCAAGAGCATTCTTGGGGCAGAGTGATAAGAGTTCCTACCTCATAAGCTAGGAAGCCTGGGTTCAATTCTCACCTACTCCATAGGTGTAAAGTAGTATCTTTGAACCAATTGCTTGCAAAATATACAATAATAACAACCAACTCCCAAATTCTATCATTGGGAAATTTTACCTGACATTAGTCTTACTCCCTCAATGCTGTCAAAACTCAAACTTATGTATTTACAATCTCCAGTCAACAAGTTATTATTTGTCTGAGAAGGTGAAAGAAGTAAGCTCATTAAGCATTTTCAAAAGTGAATTTTATATATACTTGAAAAAGAAGATTCTGCTGGGTTTTAGGAATGAAGCAAAGGAGTGGCACTACTCGGAACACAAACGCAATGTGCTGAACTGTCATATCTACATTATATGATGTTTTCAAAAATTCTCAAGGTCAGGTTCGTAGGAGAGTAGTCTGACACAGAACAAACGACCAAGAGGCGAGTCTGCTAGAATATGAGCATTTTATTCCCCGCAGCGTCGCCACAACCAGGTCTCATACTTACAACGGGTCTGGCTTATACTCACTCTACATGTTACCGGAACTGGGAGCCGTCAGTTCTCGTAGAGCGGTTGCCAACAACCCATGCTCGGCGGTTAAACGCAACCCCGGAGCAGACTCACCGAACTGGAGACTTTTCCAGCTGATATACTCTTTTCCAGATATAAACATTCATGTGAACAGCAGAGCAAGGCTAAAAAACACATTCCATTCTGGTTACATACAGATAAGAAGATTCACACGGGGAGGTGTGTAATAAGATTCACAAGGGACTAAGCAAAACCTCCATTCCGGTTAGATTCACACATGTATTGGGACATAATTTTTAACCGTTTCACCACATTCCACTGCTTGGCCCAATACATGTGTTACATTATGATTCACACATGTATTGGGACATAATTTTACACCACATATGATTCCAAGGTTAACACTAAATTAAGAAAATGTGTTTGCTGCACAAATAGCAATATCTTTGCTTGTAGACAATATGATTTCGATAGATATTATACCTAGATTGATGTTTGCAGTGTACTTGAGGATTGATCACTTGTGGATATTGGCCCTAGATGCATTGCCCCTTCAGAGAGCAAAACAGACATAATGGGCAAGATCTAAGACTTTTGACCTGATGAAAGGTTACAACAATAAAATGTTAACTCTTTATTTACTGAGGCTGCCAGAACCGCTGCGTGCTTGTCACATTTTCAGTTTCTGTTTAACAGTTTAACCCATTCCACCATATTGTTGAAATGCAAACATTGTCTAGAACAACACTGTTGAACAAATCTGTGATTTACGTATTTTACACAGGTCTAAAGCTACAGACTCCCTCCCCACACCTTTTTTTTCAAATCCAGACCACACCACCAAATCACCCTTGGTAAAACGGGATATCACTTGTGGAGGGAAAGACTATCAGTGGCATCAAATGCCTACAAAGCCAGGTTCCAGCTGATTGAATCATGGCACCCTATAATTTTATAACAAAACCAATCATTTGGCCCACTTACAACTGCACCTCCAAGCACTTTTCCTAAAGCTGACTATGGGCATGGATTTAAGGGGGGAGGGGAAAGATTTAAAAAGGACCTGAGGGGTAATTTTTTTCATGTAAACGGTGGTGCGTGTATAGAATGAGCTGCCAGAGGAAGTGGTGGAGGCAGGCAGAATTGCAACATTTAAAAAGCATCTGGATAGATAGATATATGAATAGGAAAGGTTCGGGGGATAAGGGCCAAATGCTGACAAATGGGGCAAGGAGAGAATGAGGTGAGTGGTCAGAATGGATAGGTTGGACTGAAGGATCTATATGATTCTCTGACTCTATGACTTCTAAGTGCTTACTTTTGAGTCTTCAAGCTCTCAGCATACAATTATAGCAACCTTGGCTGCAGGACTGAAATTGTTTAGTGAGAATTTAATCTGGTTATTTTAATAGTCTGGTTCAGCTATCGACTGGAAAAGCTTCTGAGTTATTGAGAAGATGATTTATATATCTTAAGAGGTATTTATTGTATCTGAGAATAAAATACGAGAAGCTCAAATGACTACACAATTGGTTTACATATCAACTTGACTTCTAATATACTTCTGATCATATCTTTGATTCATCAGAACTAAAGAAATTAGGACAAGACAAATTTCAACAAGTTGATGCTTTCTTTATTAGTAACTTGTAAATAATAAGTCTAACATAATATAGAAAAATAAGTTACAAAGAAATGCACATTCTGTGAATTTCTTAGGTGAACTCTTCAAACTTGTAATTACTCTTCAGCTTGGACTACTACTTTCTGTAAAATAAACATGTTTTTGCAATTAACAAATGATCCAATTCTTGCATGGACTGATTTCTTGAACAGTATTCTAAATATAGTTGGACATGAATTTTCAGAACAAATCACTGAGAAATGATATTAAACTAGCAGGATACTAGTAATGATCAATCTGTTACCACAATGAAACTCCCCAAAATAGGTAGTTTCACTTAGTTTCAGAGTGAAATAACATAGAGTTGAAAGTATTACCCCTTTCACTGCTGTCAGCACTTCTGATAGGTCTCACTTTTTCCTCAGCCAAGAACAACCCCATTCCATTCTCCACAATGATTAATATGGATTTTGACTAATTTTATTGCATTTCCTACACTTCTCAGAACCACAACAGGGTTATTTTGGTCCTCAACCTTTCCCGCCCCAAGCTTCCTCCTTCAAAAGATCATCCTCTCCTATTTCCTCCACTTCCAGTATGATGCCACCTATTTAGCCTTCCAAAGCGACATTCTGGTTCACTCCTCAAACAGCCACATTTTCAACACCGTTACATCTCTTTGCAGTACCTTCTCATGCCAACACAGCTATTTTTGCCCCCATATTCTCATTGTGCTAGTCTCCAAAACAATCCTATGTGAAATGAAAATTTAATTTTACTTCTTTCAATTCAATACACTATATTTATTTAGCAGGATGCGTCCTCTTCTACGTTTGGGCGACATAATTCAGATTTGGACACCATGCTGTGGAGTATCTCCATTCCACCAAAAGTGTAACCCTTACCTTCTGGTTGCCTGCAGTTTAATTCTCTACCCCACTTTATCTCTCACCTTTCTAGGCCTCAGCTTCTTATGCTATTGCAAAATAAGCTTAAAGATTATCATCTCATCATTCAATGATGCATTTTATAGCCTTCTAGGCTCAACATTGTTTCCAGTACTTTCAGATCATAAATGTTGCCTTTATAGTTTTGCTTTTGGATGGCCCCTTTTATAATGATTCTGTTTTAACCAGGTACACATCTTTTGTTTCACTACTTGTCCCTTTTTACCTTGTGATATCAGTCCATTTGTCACATAATTTCTTCTAATTTTCATCTTATCACAAACCTTCCCTGTTATTGTTTTACTCTTCCCTTATTTCCTTCCCATGCCTAAAAATTGATACACCTCTAAGCAGTTGTGTTAAAGAGTTAATGGCTGGAGGTCTTGGCTTTGCTTCTCCCTCTCCAATGCTGACGGGCCCACAGAGTATTTTCAACAGTTTTAGTTTCTCTTCAGAGTTCCAGCACCTATGGTCTTTTGCTGTACCACTTGTCAATGCATTGGAGCAGAAAGTGACTGTTACTGAGTAAAGTCTTTATACACCCCTACTGACAGGAGCAAGAATTTGGTGCAATTATTTTCAGAGGTAAAACTAGTAAAAACTGCTGAATGAGACATACTGTTGCAACTCCTCTTGTGTACTTCAAAATGGAAGTCTTGTACGACCAGTACATTCATTTCCAGTATAACATGCTTTTAAAACAAAGAACTACGGGTGCTGGAGATCTGAAGTACAAGCAATTTCTGGTGAAACTCAGCAGGGCTGGTAGCACCTGAATCGGTTCTGATGAAGCGTCAGGGGATTTGAAATGTTAACACTGCTTTCGCCCCACAAATGCTCACAGCCCTACTGTGTAATGCCAGGATTTTCTGTTTTCATATAACATTTTTAAAAACTGTTCTTTCTTTTTGGGATTGGTATGCCCTGTTGTCATTGTTGTTGCCACATCCCACTCCCAGTCCCATTGTCTTCTCCACTCACTGCCTTCCATTCACAACTCCGTTCTCTGCTTCCCTCATCCAGCTTGCTACTCAGCTTAACATATCGCTTAGAGACTTGGGGCAGTGAGTAAGGCATACAGATGAGGCAATGAAAGGTTAGGGATTGGGAGTAGGGTGGCACAGGGGGCAACAGGAGGGGCAGTGAGTGAGAGGTAAGCAGAATGTTTTTGAGTGAGGAGTTGGGGGAGTGAGCAGGCATCCAAGGTAGGTCAAAAGACTCAAGTTGAGGGCATATATGGATTTTGGCAACACTAAGAGGTGAGGTATTACCAAACTCATGAGGGAGAAAGTGAGGCGAGTAATTGAAGCACCATTTTAAAAGAAAGTGACCTCCCAAGTATACAACTGCTTATGTAGTGAATATGTTGTGGCAGCAAATACAGCCTTCGCTATTATGTGTGTGTTGAAATCTAGTGCATTGATAAACCTGGCTAGCAAAATAAGCAGGGTCCTATTCGCCTCATCTCAAATATTACATTTAAGGAGTAAGGATTGTACTGTCCCCAATTCCCAAGCATTTAGTTTTTCTTCAAATTTTATACATTGCTCCCTTGACTGTTTCAAGGCATGCCAACAGTTCTCTTCTGTGATAGAAACTGTCAGACAGAAGTCGTGCACCTAGATACAATTCTGTCAGGCTGGAGACCTCTTGCAGCTGCTAGTGGATTAATATCTACAGTTAGGATATACTAATGTAATAATATAGAATTAAACGCTTCAGATGAATGTGACATTTAAAACAAAAAGAAAATTACCTGGACATCACGGCTTTTAGCCCTGAGTTTGTTGACCTGGGATTCTGCAATATCAGCACGCTCCTCCGCCTCCTCAAGCTCATGTTGCACCTTTCTGAACTTGGACAAATGAATGTTAGCCTGTTCCTCCTGAAATGATGTCAAAAAGAGTTATGATTTGGCATAAGAATGTAGTGGTACATTGAAAATGAAATATGGCACTGAAACACACTCAGTCGACATAAATGAACACCAAGTAACTTCAAATAATACAGCATTCAGAATTACTTACAGACTCCTCAGATTGCCTCTTGTAAGCTTTAACTTTCATTTGTAATTTGTCAACCAAATCCTGCAGTCTCAAAAGATTCTTTCTATCTTCCTCAGACTATTTAAAAATTAAAACAAGAATATGTAAATTTGTCCTTATCCAGTATCTTGTAAGCAAATGTGTTGAATGGTGAATTATCAATGTCAGTAATTTTATTGTATTTAAAATGTCATTTCCAATATACATTCTGTACCTGATAGGTGAGTTCCTTGACCCTCCTTTCATACTTGCGAGCTCCTTTGACAGCTTCTGCGCAACGCTTCTGCTCAGCTTCAAATTCGTTCTCCAGTTCACGTACCTAAAGTAAAAGAATATAAACAGTTAGGCTCTCAAACAAAGGAAATGCTCCAGATTTCCATGCCACCATTTAGACTAGTATTTTAGCATTTAGCATTGCTACATACCCTGGCTTCCAGTTTCTGGATCTGTTTTTTTCCCCCTTTCATGGCCAACTGTTCAGCCTCATCCAAACGGTGCTGCAGGTCCTTCACTGTTTGATCAAGGTTTTTCTTCATTCTCTCGAGATGGGCGCTGGTATCCTGCTCCTTCTTTAACTCTTCTGCCATCATAGCAGCCTTATGGTAATTAAGAATGATATATTTATTTCTATACATCAGCAAGAAGTACCTAAGTTTGACTGGCTAGTTTGAATGCAAAACTTACATCAGTAATCGCTTTTTTGGCCTTCTCATCTGCATTTCTTGCCTCTTGAATAGCATCCTCTACCTCAGACTGAAGGTGGGAGATATCTGTTTCAAGCTTCTTTTTGGTGTTGATGAGGCTGGTATTCTATTAAAAGTTAATCAATTGTATGAGAGAAGTCGTGAACGTTTATTCAGCCTAAAATCTTTGAACAATATTCTTCAATTGTCCAGCAACAAATTACCTGAGTATGTAAAAGCTGTACACGCTCACTAGCATCAATAAGTTCTTGTTCAGCCAGCTTTCGAGCTCTTTCTGTCTGTTCCAATGCTGCTCTCAATTCTTCTATTTCAGCTTGCTGAAGGTTGTTTCTGCGTTCAGACATAGCCAGTTGCTCCTTCAGGTCCTCATTGCTCCTCAAAGTTTCATCAATTTGTAACTGTGCTTCCTGAGTAGCATTGAGAAAGTTTCTCATTAACTTGCAAATGTTAATTTTGTAACAGCTAATGCAGTAAGTAATGCAGAGGTCAGTTAATTCAATTTTAATATTTGCTATAAATGTTTGAAGGAATACAGTGAAGCAACTATTAACCGTACCTTAAGTTGCGTCTGTACAATCCTGAGGTGCTTCGTAGCTTCTGTAGCCTGCCGATTTGCATGGCTCAATTGAATCTCCATTTCATTCAGATCACCTTCCATTTTCTTTTTGAGTCTTAGAGCATCATTTCGGCTTCTGATTTCTGCCTCCAAAGAAGTTTGCAGAGTGTCTACAACTCTCTGATTGTTCCTCTTAATTTGATCAATTTCTTCATCTTTCTCAGCGATCTTTCTGTCAATTTCTGATTTTATTTGATTTAATTCCAGCTGGATACGCATAAATTTGCTTTCTTCATGCTCAAGTGATGCCTAAGTAAGACAAAAAAATGTATTTGTTTTAAGCAAAAGTATTGGATGCTGTGTGTTTAGCCTACTTTAAAATTTATTTGAAATGGTGTAATCTCTTCAATGAAAATCTTGACTATTTATTCACGTACCTCTGCTTCTTCCAGAGCTGTCTGAATTTCACTCTTTTCTGTCTCAACCTGTTTCTTAGCCTTTTCTATCTCATGCAGTGCCTTGCTACTCTCTCCAAGCTGTTCAGTCAAATCTGAGATCTCCTCTGTTTAAAGAAACATAATACTTTCTCTTTAGCAACAAAAATTGCATTTATAATATCTTTAATGTAGTGAACTGTTCTATACGTCTTCAGAGTGATATTAGAAAATAAAATTTGACACTGGGCCAAATAAAATATTAGAACAGGCAATCAAAAGTTTGACCAAAGAAGAATGCTTTAAATAGCATCTTAAAGAAGGAGAAGAGATGATGAGGCAGCAAGATTTAGAGAATTACAGAGCTTAAAGGATGGCAATGGCCACCAACAACAGCGGAATTAAAATTGGGATTACACAAGTGAGTAAAACAGGCTAAGAGAATGCTATAAATTTGAGAAATAACACACGTTGAAGATTCTTGTTCTCTCGCTTAAGTGTTTCAAGCTGGTCCAAAGATTCCTCATAAGCATTCTTCATTTTGAAGAGTTCGGTGCTTAAAGATCGAGATTCCTTCTGAGATGCCTCCAATTCAGACTGGCATTCTTCGTACTTTTGTTTCCAGTCCGCCAGAATCTGTCAGGACACAACAGCTTGAAAAGTTATTCTTTATCCTCAGGCAGAAAGGCTCATAACTTTTCCACTTTTATAGAACCAAGTTTTAAGGAATTAAGGGCTACGGGGAGAATGCGGGTAAGTGGAGTTGAAATGCCCATCAGCCATGATTGAATGGCGGAGTGGACTCGATGAGCCGAATGGCCTTACTTCCGCTCCTCTGTCTTATGGTCTTATGGTCTTAAAACAAATTGTTTTTACAGGATGTAGGTGACGCTGGCTAGACCACTATTTATTCCCCATTCTAATTGTCTTTAAGAAGAAAGAGGGGAGTTGCTTTCTTAAACCGTTGTAGTCCATGGGGAGTAGGTAAACTCAAAGTGCTTTTAGGAAGAGAGTGCCAAGATTTTGATTCAATGATTATTTGTCACTATTATGCAGTTCCAAGAAAGGATGATCTGTAGCTTGAAGAGGAGGTTACAGCATGATGTTCGTATGAATCTGCTGCTCTTGTCCTTTAACATGATAAGTATCACAGGTTTGGAAAGTGCTGTTGAAAGCAGTTTTCCAATTTGCCAGGTTCACACCAGCAATTTGGCTAAGAGTGCAGCTAGTTCTGGAGCACAAACTTTTTGTACTTTTGCCAGAACATTGTCAGGGCTTATAATCTTTGCAGGGGCTAGTACTTTCAGCTATCTTTTTGATATTATGTGAAGTGAATAAAATTGGTTGGAGACTGGCATTACCCAATAATATTGCCAGAAGGCCACCCTCTCACCTTGTCAAAGTTCCTCTGCTTCTTATCAAGAGCAGCTGCAGCAGCATTAGCTCTCTCCACATCAATCATTAGATCTTCCACTTCATTTTGAAGTCGCAGTTTGGTCTTTTCCAGTGATGCACACTTGGAATTTACTGCCTCGATTTGATCCTCAGCCTCTTGGAGTCGCTGGGCAAGTTTTTTCCTAGGAAATAATTATAGTAGTATGCAAAATTGAAATATGGTAATTTCAGAATGTACACAATGATAAAAACCAGAGCAATCAGGCTCTTTTTCACAGGGGTAAAATTGAAGAACAGCTAATGTTCTGGGGATCTGAGTCCAAATCCCACCATGGCAGGAGGTGAATTCTGAATTCAATTTTAATAATCTGTAAATAATCGTCCTAATGATTTCCCTGGATCCATTTCGATTGTAGAAAAAAATCTTGATTCACTAATGGCCTTTAGGGAGGAAAACTACCATCTTTGCCTAGTCTGGACTACACATGACTCCAGACCCACAGTAATATTTTTTGATTCTTAACTGGACTCTAGCCAAATAAAGATAGACAATAAATGCTAGCCATGAATGAATAAAACTAAATCTTGTATACAACCAAATTTAACAGGCTGTTCAGCACTCTGTCTCCATTTTATTAGAGGATCAGATGGAACTGGAGAAAGTGCAGAAAGGGTTTATAAGTATAATCTAATAACTGAGAATTACAACTATCAGGAATTATTGAATGATTTGGTGCCTTTTTCTTTAACAAAGGGAAGGTTTATTGTTTACTTAAGAGATGGAAATGTGTTGCTGGAGAAGCGCAGCAGGTCAGGCAGCATCTAGGGAACAGGAGAAAATTGCAAGGCATCTATACAGAAATTGTCCTTTGGGCAAATGCAGCATGGGTTCATGAAGGGCAGGTCATTCTTAACTAATCTTTTGGAATTCAATGAAGACATCACGAGCAAGGGACCCAATAGATGTGGTGTACCTCGATTTCCAAAAGGTCTTTGATAAGGTGCCACACAGGACACTGCTGCATAAGATAAAGAGGCATTACGGGTGAAGTATTAGTGTGGATAGAGGGTTAGTCAACTAATATGAAGCAAAGAGTGGGGATAAATGAGTGCTATTCTGGTTGGCAATCAGTAACTAGTTGTGTGTGTCATGGATCAGTGTTGGGACCTCAATTATTCACAATTTATATAGATGATTTGGAGTTGGAGATATTTTGTAGTGTAGGAGAAAGTGAGGACTGCAGATGCTGGAGATCAGAGCTTAAAAATGTGTTGCTGGAAAAGCGGAGCAGGCCAGGCAGCATCAAAGGAACAGGAGAATCGACGTTTCGGGCATAAGCCCTGAAGAAGGGCTTATGTCCGAAACGTCGAATCTTTTGTAGTGTGTCAAAGTTTGCAGATGACACTAAGAAGAGTGGCAGAGCAATGTGTGCAAAGGACTTTGAAACTTTGCAGAGGAACATGGATATTTTAATTGAGTGGGCAAAGGTCTGGCAGATGGAATACAATGTTAATAAATGTGAAGTCATCCATTTTCGTAGGAATAACAGTAAAAAGGACTATTACTTGAATGGTAAAAAGTTGCAGCATACTGCTATGCAGAGGACATGGGTGTCCTTGTGCAAGAATCACAGAGGGTTGGTCTGCTGGTACAACAAGTAATTAGAAGGCAAATGGAATTTTGTCCTTCTTTGCTAAAGGGATTGAGTTTAAAAGCAGGGAGGTTATGTTGCAGCTGTATAGGGTGCTGGTGAAGCCACATCTGGAGTACTACATGCAGTTTTGGTCTACTTACTTGAGAAAGTATGTACTGGCACTAGAGGGGGTGCAGAGGAGGTTCACTAGGTTGATTCCAGAATTGAGGGGATTGACTTATGAGAAGTGACCGAGTAGATTGGGATTATATTCATTGGAATTTTGAAGAATGTGGGGGGACCTTATAGAAAAGCATATAAAATTATGAAGGGAATAGATAAAATAGACATTGAGAGGATGTTTCCACTGGCAGGTGAAATTAGGACAAGAGGGCAGAGCCTCAAAATTAGAGGGAGCAGATTTTGTAAATCTGTCGAATTCTCTGCCCACTGAAGTAGGTTTATGCTACTTTAGTAAATGTTTTTAAAGCTAAGACAGAATTTTTTAAACAATAAAGGAATTAAGTGTTATGGTGAGAGCGTGGGTAAGTGGAGCTGAGTCCACGAAAGATCAACCATGATCTTATTGAATGGTGGCGCAGACTCGAAGGGCTAGATGGCCCTCTCCTGCTCCTAGTTCTTATGTTCTTATATTTTATTTTCTAAGATGCTAAGAGTGAAACTCACTAACACAGACACTATAAATAAATGCATGTATGTAGAGATAAGCTAACTGCACAATGGAGGAATTCTGGGAAACGGCACTGCAGTCAACACAACTGGGAAGCAGATCACAACAGGACACCCTCATTGATGAATGCAAAGAAGAGTATTGAATCGGAGGATGTCACTAAGAAGAATTCTTGGAGATGGCATTGCAGTCATTAAGACTGGTTTAAATATTGCAGAGGAACTGGTGTCAAGGAGTGGTTAAACTACAAACACTACATCTGGGTGCAGTCCAGTCTCCCTAACAACTACGAATCGTGGACCCCCAAAGGTCAGCAAGAGAACTGAGACAAGAGGCACCCAGAAAGAAGGATAGGCTGGAGCAGAACAGATGGTATCCAGCGTGGAGGCACAGCAACTGACCCAAGCTCCAGATGGAGTCAATGGAGGTGGAGGAAACCAAAGAGGTGGGGGAGTGGATACCAGTGAAATAAGTAAAGGAAAACCTGCCAGGCCCCCAAAGCCTCACAGCAAAGTGGAAAGAGGCACTTACATGAAGATGACACCAGCAGGATGACCACCATCAGAAAAAGAGGCGGAGCCCCACAGGGGAAATAGAGAGGAGTACCCTCCAATCCACAACGACGGACCCTCCAAGGGGACTGGTATAACCTAGCCCCAACCTGGTGAGAATCAGGGGGTACCCACTGCACCGCCGCTCCAGGCAACTGGTAGCTGTGATCCTCTGACAGTCCCTCTGTCAGACTCAGGACTGGACTCTGCTGACCTTGTTCTCACCCTGACAACACCAGACCAGGGAAGTGACCCCAGGGAGGAACTAGACAGCTACCTCAACTCTGTGAGGGTCCAACAGTTCATCCACACCACGGAGATGCAGTCAGTCCCCCCAGCCACAGACCATTGGTGAATGGACATTGGTAACCTTATAAACTTTAAATGGGTATTAAAATTGCCAGCATTAACATGCATTGTGTTAAATCTTCTGCACAATCTGTCTCCATGTTGGCTTTCCTAAAGCTTGGGGCAGATATCTTCACATCCTCTTTGACCACAGGCAAGGTTCAAGAGGACTGGAGATTAGCCAATGTTGTTCCCTTCTTTAAGAAAGGAAGCAGGGATAATGCAGGAAATTATAGACCAGTGAGCCTGATGTCTGTGGTGGGGAAGCTCTTGGACAAGATTCTGTGGGACAAAATATATGCACATTTGGAAGAAAGTGGACTAGTTAGTGGCAGGAAGCATGATTTTGTACAGAAAAGCTCATATCTCACCAACCTGATTCAATGTTTTGAAGAGGTGACAAAGGTAATTGATGAGGGAAGGATTGTGAATGTAGTTTATATGGAGTTTAGTAAGGCATTTGATAAAGTCTTACATGGCAGATTGGTACAAAAATTAAAATCACATGGGATTCAGGGTGGGCTGGCTAGGTGAATACAAAACTGGCTTGGTTATAGAAGACAGAGTAGTGGTGGAACAGTGTTTTCAGAATAAAGACTGAGAACCAGTAGTGTTCCACTGGGATAAGTCTTAGGTCCTCTGTTGTTTGTAGTATAGATAAATGATCTGGAGGAAAGTGTGGGTGGTCTGATTAGTAAGTTTGCAGATGATGCAAGATTGGTGGAGTTACTGATAGTGCCAACGATTGTGAAAGGATAGAATAGGATATAGATTGATGACTTGGGCGCAAAAATGGCAGGGGGAGGTTAATCCAGACAAATGAGAGGTGATGTGTTTTGAAGGATCAAATTTAGGTGTGAATTATACTGTAAATGACAGACCCCTTAGAAACATGAACTTACAAATGGATGAGGGTGTGCAGTCCACGGTTCCCTAGAAGTGGCAACATAGGTGGCCAAGGAAATCAAGAAGGTATATCGCATGCTTGCCTTCTTCAGCCAGGACATGGAGTACAAGAATTGACATCTATATAAAACTCTTGTTAGGCTGCATTTGGAGTATTTTGTGTAGTTTTGGTCACCTCATTACCAGAAGAACATTGAAGCTTTGGAGAGAGTGCAGAGAAGGATCACCAGGATGTTGCTTGATCTCAAGGGCATTGGCTATGAGGAAAGATTAAAACGACTAGGATTGCTTTTACTGGCAGCTGAGAGGAGACATGATAGAGGACTACAAAATTATGAGAGGCATAGTGGATAGTCAGAGACTTTTTCCAGGGTTGAAGTTTTAGTTACAAGGGGCATAGGTTTAAGGTGAGAGGGGGTAAGTTTAAGGGAAATGTACAAGGGAAGGTTTTCACAGAGAGAATGGTAGGACCCTGGAAATCACTGCCAGAAGAGGTGGTGGAAGCAGACACATTGGTGACATTTAGGAGGCATCTAGATGGTTACATGAAAAGGGAAGGAATACAGGGACACAGACCAAATTAGGGTAGAAGTTTTTTTTAGTTTAGTTAGGGCATGATGGTCAACATGGGCATGGAGGGCCAAAGGGCCTGTTCCTGTGCTGTACTTCTTTTTTGTTCTTGAGAAAGGAATAGAGGATACTTTGATGTGAATAGGTAAAGTAGGATGATAGGAATCTTGTGCAGAGCATAAAATGTGGGCGGCACGGTGGCACAGTGGTTAACACTGCTGCCTCACAGCGCCAGAGACCCGGGTTCAATTCCCACCTCAGGCGACTGACTGTGTGGAGTCTGCACGTTCTCCCTGTGTCTGCGTGGGTTTCCTCCGGGTGCTCCGGTTTCCTCCCACAGTCCAAAGATGTGCAGGTCAGGTGAATTGGCCATGCTAAATTGCCTGTAGTGTTAGGTAAGGGGTACATGTAGGGGTATGGGTGGGTTGCGCTTCGGCGGGGCGGTGTGGACTTGTTGGGCCGAAGGGCCTGTTTCCACACTGTAAGTAATCTAATCTAATCACTGTTACAGAACAGCTCAACAGCACGGCCTGTCTGCCTTGTAAGCTGTAAGTAAAAGATTATGGAAATCTGTACGCACTTGGCCTCTTCCAGTTCCTCTGTGCGCTGGATAGCATCAGTTTCGTATTTTGTCCTCCACTGAGCAACTTCACTATTGGCCTTGGACATGCCCCGTTGGAGCTCGGCCTTTGCTTCCTGTTCCTCTTCATATTGTTCACGGAGCAAATCACAGTCATGGCGGGAAGATTGTAGAGCATGCGCCAAGGCATTCTTAGCCTTTAAACAAAATATGAATGAAAGGAAATGACCAAGTGAAAATCTTAAATAATCTTGTATTTCAAGTACAGGTACGTATCCCTTTATCCGAAATGCTCGGGACCAGCTGCTTTGTGGAAATCGGAATTTTGTGGTTTTCAGAATGTGACAGTTTAATGGCGAAATTTTTTAAACTCTTACTGGAGAAGCAGACTTCTAACGAAGAACGTGCTTGGCTGCGCCCACCCCCCACGTTACATCTGAGTGACACGCATCGAGTGCTTGTGACATGGGTGCCTTCACAGAGAAACCTCAGGCCTGTTGGTGCTTGACCACGCCCCCTCCCATGTCACCTCTGAGTGACACACATCAAGTGCGTGTCGACTTGGGTTAACTGCTTGCTTGCCAAACAATCTTGTTAATGAGAAAAAAAACTTCACAAAAAAACTTTCGGATTTCAGAGCTTTTCAATTTTTGGATGTTCGGATAAAGGGTTACGTACCTGTACTGGAATATATACTGACATTTAAAAATTACCAAAAACCAAACTTGAAATTGTGTGCATGCATGCATTAAATATTAGCTTGCTATAATCTGTGAAATGACAGAGACCAAAGTTTTTTTCACAAAACTTGGACACACACTTGGCATCTTGCCAATCTGTTCACCATTTTATTTCCTGTTTATCATACTCCAATTGCCTGCAAGTTGAATACCTTCAGTTCTTCTTCCAGTTGTCTCTTTAGCTCTTCAATCTGTTGAGTGAATGCTTGTTTTCCTCTTGTCAGTTGAGAAACGAAAGAATCCTTTTCTTCCATTTGGCGTGAAAACTCACCTAGGAACAAGTGAAGGATTGACTGCAACTCAAGTTTTAAAATTGCAGGATAAATGGTATTATGCTTAAATGCTCTAAATTCTGACTTCATTCCAACAATTACCATTTTCAGTTTGCAGACGAGCTTTCTGGGCTGATAGATCATTAACTAGACGTACATTCTCATCGTTCTTTGCTTTTGTCTCACTAAGTTGGTCCTCTAGGGTACGACAGAGCTTCTCAAAGTTAGCCTTTAAGGAAATAGTCTCTGTCAGTTTCATATGTTAAACCAAAGAGCTGCTTCATTCATCCAACAATCATTGTTTTTCAGAAACATACCTTAGATTTAGATACAGATTCCATGTTGCTTGCTAGGTCATCAATCTCCATCTTCAGCTCACTCTTTTCCTTCTCCAGCTTCTGTTTCACCCGTTGCAGGTTGTCGATTTGTTCCCCAAGTTCAGCCACACTATCAGCCTGCTTCTTGCGAAGAGCAGCAGCTGTGGCTTCATGCTGGAGGGTTGCTTCTTCCAGATCACGGCGCATCTTCTGAAACTCTGCTTCACGTTTCTTGTTCATTTCGATCTGTGCTGCAGTCGCACCACCAGCTTCTTCTAGTCGTTCACTGATCTCTTCAAGTTCCCGAGCAAGATCAGCTCTCTGCTTCTCAGCCTTAGCACGAGAGGCACGTTCAGCTTCAATTTCTTCTTCAAGCTCTTCAATACGAGCCTAAAGTAAGCAAATATATATCTTTAACTGTGCTTTATGTGATCCTACATGATACATAAGTTATTCAAAGTTTTGTAAACCTTGTGACTCACCTGAAGCTCTTTGATTTTCTTTTGCAGCTGAGCACCAAGGACCTGCTCATCCTCAATCTTACTTAGTAGTTGACTGATTTCAAATTCCTTTCTGCAATGCAAATAGATTGATTTAAATAACTTGTCTACATAAAAATATGATACTCTAGCTGTTTAAAACCAGAATATCAATTCTTCTTACTTCTTCAGTTTCTCATCCAGTTGCTGTTTGTCATTTTCCAGATCCATTATTGTTTCTTGAGACAATTTAAGATCACCTTCCAGTTTTCGCTTGGCCCTTTCAAGATCCATGCGTAATTTCTTCTCTTGTTCCAGAGATCCTTCGAGCTGATAACATACAATGTAAAAGCAAGCACATCTTTTCAGAATGACAGCAGAAAGAAAGGACCTATGATAGATTTATATATTTTATTGCAATGGATACTTACATCGTCAACTTGCTGTTCCAACTTTGACTTGGCCTTAGTGAGTGTATTGACTTTGTCTTCCTCAGCTTGCAAGTCATCCAGTGTCTGCTGGTGGGCCTCTTGTAGAGCTTTCTTTTCCTTTGTTAACTTGACAATGCTTTCATCAAGGGTGGCCATTTCCTCTGTAAGGTTCTTGACCTGTTTGCAAAAAATGAGTGTATAAATTCTACTGGTATCTACCATTTGTAACATCACTTGGATGAATCAATTATTTTGACATGTCTCAGAAAAACATCTGCATTTTGCCTTTCTATAAAATTGACAATAAGTAAAGTCACCGTAATCTTACCAGACCATAGGGCTGCTCTTTCATTAGAGAGAGTCAACTGGTGATGTTTTAACCTAAGTGTCACCACATACCAGGTGAGGGGAGATGTTGAGAAGAAGGGTCCTTCATGGTAACCTCAGCTGGTCTGGGAATTGAACCCATACGGGTAGCATCATTTGTATTGCAAACTGGCTGTCCAATCAACTGACTTAACTGACCCCCTAAATTGGCAATATGATCACTATATATTTGAAAAAAAAAGACACTCAGTACGTGCAAAACAATTTAAAATCTACATGTATTCATACCTTGTTTTCTGTAGCATGTTTCTCCTTTTCAACTTTGGCTAAAGTAAGCTCCAAGTCATCGATATCTTTTTTCAGTTCTGAGCACTCATCTTCCAATTTTCTTTTCTTGGCAGTAAGCTCAGCATTTATTTCTTCTTCATCCTCTAGCCTTTCATTTGCTTCTTTAAGTTTAGCCTCAAGCTGAATTTTATTTTTAATGAGCCCCTCGCATCTTTCTTCAGCATCTGCCAATGTTTCACTTTCCTGAAAGATAAAATGTGCATGCTTAATAACAAAGATCATGAGATATGTAAATTTTGCTGAATGCAACCTAGGACAGTGGGCTGGATTTTTATTTCTGGTGGGGCGCTAAATAAGATTTTCTGACCACATATCAACACTGGATGTAATTTCAAAGTGGTCTAAAGAGAGTTGGTATGGTAGAGAATGGGTGAGAGAGGAATATGGCAAATTCAGATTGAATGGAAATGAGGTCATTATTGTGGTTGATTACTTATTTTATAGATACTAATGACACCAAGATAATAGCACAGTCAAGTGATGTTGAAGTAATAATCCACCATGATCAAATTAATGATGGAGTAGGACCAATTGTCCAAATGGCCTTCTGCTCCTGTTCCTGTGTTCCAGTGGAAGAAAAAGGAGATAAGTGGCCGGGCAGAGCAGGCACTTGTGAAAGAACTACACTGTGACTGACTGATACAGGATTTTAGAGGCAGTGGCCATGTTACATGTGAAGCATTCTATTTCCTACAATAGGACTCCTGTTATATTGACACACTGGCATTCTTAGGAAGCTTACTATTCATGCACCATGTAGAGACCCTATAAACACATCTTTGTTGTCTCCCAGCCTTTATTGCTTAGCAGTATAACCCTCGAGATCAAGAATCTGCCATTATTGCTGCTGGGGTTCCTCCTGATTGATGCACAATTCTTAGAAGCTTGTTCTTAATTCCAGTAATGGCCTTACCTGCCTCCAGCAGCATTATCATGTTTTTTTCTGCACTCACTGCTCTTCCCCATGATCTATGATGACTCATTTCCCACCATACTGGCCACAACTGACCCAACTTGCATTGATTACACTCTGAAAGAGCACTGAAAACACTGTGTCTGTTCTGTGCTTATGCAGGATGCCATCCTTGGGATCTCCTCTTTTTATATAGTGTTCTGAATAACATCTGTCCATAAGAGTGTACCTTTGTCTCATGGATCAGCTTTGAGACCCTTTGTGTCTCTTGCCTCCTCTAAGGAATTATAATTGACCCATCAGCAAGTTGACAGTTTGTTCATTGGTATGCTTGATTACCGAGAGACCATTTTCAGGAAGCTAGCAAATTCTACCCACTTTTCACAATCAACAGTAAGTCAGAATCTTCTTAGGAATCCATCATGCCATGTGGTGGTGAGATTTCAAGTGTCTATCTTCGTTCCCACCTCTGACACGCTATAAAAACTTGGTCCAACATGTTACTAATCTAAGAGAGAGCTAGAAACAAGTACAATGTTTCAAATCAACTGAATTATGCCAACATATTTGGGCACATATTATTTGGTTTTGAATTTAATTCATTGTATCATAGCACTTTTTTTATTGGCTCATCGTAACATATATCAAGATCTCTTTTTACTGATATTAAAGTTTCAATTCTGAGGTCTAAATTTCATTTCAACAAGAATATTGGAATTAAATTGCACTCATACTGTTATCTTTGCTGCATTTAGCACCACAGGATTGCACATAATTTAGCATTAACTGGCAATATTTCTATACAAATTTAAAACAATGGCTGGCCTCCAAAATACCAAAAGGTCAGAAATGAAGAGGTCACAAGCTGTTTTAAGCGCTGAAAGCTGGAGTAGAGTAAGACCATAAGACGTAGATGCAAAATTGGGGCGTTCAACCCAATGAGTCTGCTCTGCCATTTGGCTGATGTGTTTCTCAACTCCATTCTCCTGCCTTCTCCCTCTTACCCTTGAACTCTTTACTAAACAGTAAAATGGCGTCATTCATTGATGCTTCAGGTGTGTGAAAATAATACACGCAAGCATTTATTGTCCTACATGTTGAGTGCAAAGTTTCATTGAGAAATTATAGAAGTTTAAATATTTATTAAATTCAGTAGAAGTTGAATTATCTAAGTAACAACGACTGCACTGAATTATTTTATCAAGAATTGTGATCAGGATTTTGTAGAGGTGTAGAGGATTCTTTAAGACCGAGATTTCTGCTTCTCCACGAGTGGAAAAGCACCCAGGAACAAGTGGCAATCTGGCAGTTAATTTGTCATCCAGTGGGCTTCTTCATGATTCAAGTCCAGGGATAGTGAGGCCTTGCCCTGTTTGAAGCACCTGTCAATTAGAGGCTGGCAACCATTGTGAGAAACTGTTACCAAGGCAGGACGCAGATGATGGAGTGGGCAATGGAGGGAGAAGAGAGAGGGAGTCAGAGGCAAGGGTGGGGGTGTTGATTTCAGCGGCCAACCCAATAATCCTCATTCATGCCCCAAGTTACTGGGTTAAATTCAATTATTAATTGACCATTTAAGTATCTTTATTGGTGACGGTTGATCATGGATCTTCCTGCCCTTAATTGCTGAGGTGGTGCCTGGTGGCAACCCATCCAATTATTTGCTCTTTTCAACACCTATCCACCAGGCCTATGGGGGGAGAGGGGGGGTGTTCCTGAAATTCAGACTTGATATATATGAAAATTGATGTAATCAGAAAGCGTACCGACTGTACTTGAAGAACCAGGTCATTTTTTTCCTGTATCAGTGTCACCATTTTCTCCTCCAATTCCTTTCTTCTTGCTTCAGATTTAGCTAGTTCTTCTTTAGTCTTTTCAAACTCCACTTTCATATTCGCCATTTCCTTTTCAGATTCAGCGCTCTTTAGAAGAGGCTTGATCTTGAAGAACAGTTTCATCCATGGCCAGTGCTTGACATTCATGAATGCACGGATGTTGTACTGCAGGGTAAAGACAGATTCCCTGAAGGTGAAAATGACAAAGTTAATTGTATAAACAATATCTATACATGATTTACTTACTTTTCCATCTCTTAATACAAAACATACCAGAAAGATGTAAATTAATTTTACCTTCTCTCCATCATTTTCTTGAATTCAACTCTCATGAGAAATCCACGGCTAACAGCTTGTATGCGGGTAACAAGTTCTGCTAACTTGTCATCTCTCATCTCTTCAAGAAGACCAAGGAGACCAGCTTTGAAAAACACCTTTAATGAAACAAATGTTTTCAGGTGGTGACAAAGTCTATTAATCACCTGGTAAAGTATTAGACACATTTTTAAAATGGTCACTAACCTTAGTATGACCAAACTTATACTGGGTGTGATCAACATCGATGGAGCCCAAGAGTTTTTGAGATGCTTTCTTGCTGTCAATGAACTGTCCTTCAGGAATTGCACTTGCATTCAGAATCCTGTATCTGTTATGTTTAATGTTTGAGAATTTTAAGAAGTGTAGCTCCATGTTAATTTTCATCGAATCATTATGCATTTACACAACTTCTTACCTTTGTTTAAAGTCACCATACAGAATTCTACTTGGAAATCCCTTTCTGCAGATTCTGATTCCTTCAAGTACACCATTACATCTGAGCTGGTGCATTACTAAGTGATTATCCATAGCGCCTAAAAAAAAAATGGTAGGAATGGTGGTGATAATTTTTCTTTTAGCTACATTTTTATTCCAATAATCAATGTGTAATCGATATTTATAGGTGAATAGGAAAAGATCAAAGAAAAGTAAATTCTGTAGTCTGCTCCAAGATTTGTTTGAGTTCTAATACAGCATATTTCAACTACCTGGAGTCTTTGTCTCATTTGGAATTAAGCAGCGCACAAAATGTGGGTGAGTAGACCTCAAGTTAGTCATCAGTTTATTCAGGTTTTCCTGTAGAAGACAATTGATCTTCATTATTTTTGAGGCATTTCCATTAATCCGTGTTTACCATTATGCTCTATTGGTAGAAATGTATGGGGGCATTTGAACCAGCAGGTAATCTACCTTAACTTGCTGTTTTTTTGTTTCCAACACACTACCATCAACCTGGAAAAATTATAACAGTTTTCCAAGGATGACGCTCCATTCTAGTTCCTCAATTAGAGTAGTAAGATGTTGAAAACACATATATCTTTCACCCATTAAAAGGGCCATCATGGACCTGATGGGACACCTATGTTTTCTTTATTATATAGAAAATAGAAATAGGTGTAGACCACTCAGCCCTTCAAACCTGCTCCTGTAGTCAATGTAATCGTGGCTAATCATCTAAGTTAGTGCCCAGTTCCCACTTTCTTCCCATGCTTTCAGATCCTTTAGCCCTAATGACTTTATCTAACTCATTCCTGAAAACATTCAATGCTTTGGCCTTAACTGGCCTACGAGAACTCCACAGACTCACCAGACTCTAGGTGAATAAATTTATTCTTAGTTTTAAATGACCTATCCTATATTCTTGAACTGTGACCTTGTGGCCACAGCTGTTAATTTGACATGTCATGTGTCACTAGCAAGCCAGCATTTGTTATTCATCCCTAATTGTCCTTAACTTAAGAAGCTTGCTAGGCTATTTCAGAGGGCAGTTTAATTAAGAATAGATATGGATGACAAGCTTGCATCTTGAAAAGACATTTGTTACAGAAAGCATGGTCACCATTACTGAGAAAAATATTCAATTCTAGACTTTATTAATTGAATTTAATTCCATAATCATTAATGGAACTTGAATTTCAGTCCTCAAAGCGATATTCCAGTATTCTCTGGAATACTTGTCCGGGATTGTACCCCAACACCATTTCCCCTGGGAGAATACTTCTTGGAAGTAATCACTTCATGACTAAATCATGCAGTTCTAATATATTAAAAAGAAACGTACCCTAAACAAAGCTGAGACAGTCTGAAAAGATGAACCCTTCTTTTTGCCTCCCTTCTTGCCAGCTTCAGCTGCAAGGTAATATTTTCAGCAATTAGTAATGGAAAACTTTTGAACAAAATATTCTCAAAATTGATGATCAAATCATACCTTCTGCAGAATGACCAGCGTAAAGTGTTTGCAACAGTTTCAGAGAAGACTTCTGGTATAGCCCAATAACAGTTTCATTCAGTGGGTCCTTGTTCTTTTCCAGCCAACCAGTGACATTATATTCAACAGTGCCAGCATAGTGGATTAAGGCAAAGTGAGCTTCAGCCTTGCCCTTAGCAGGCTTGGGTTTCTGGAAGTTCTTGCTTTTTCCAAGGTGCTGATCATATAGCTTATTTTTGAAAGTGAGATCTGAAGCCTTGGGAAACATGCACTCCTCTTCCAGGATTGAGAAAATACCCATGGGCTGTTAATTGAAGTAAAAGAAGAATGAATAAAGTGTATCAGATGTCCATTCAATTATAAGCATATGGCAGCTACAATCATATTATATGTCCATTATTAGCATCAATCCTCTATCAATCTTAATGTCCTCACCTTTTCAATTAGCTCAATACAAGCAGCCAGATCCATACCAAAATCAATGAATTCCCATTCAATTCCTTCTTTTTTGTATTCTTCTTGTTCCAGTACAAACATGTGGTGGTTGAAGAACTGCTGCAGTTTCTCATTAGTGAAGTTGATACATAACTGTTCAAAGCTGTTAAACTGCATAGTATAGAACAATTAAAAGAGATAATCAGTCATTGAATTTTCCACTTTGTTTTTAAAAAAGCATAATGAATATAAGCACCACTTATATGGACGTGGAACATATTATTTTTATAAAATGTGACAAATCCCTGTCATTTTTTTCCCTTTTCATATCCATACGTACATACTTATATGGAAAATTGCCTATTTAAATTTTGCAGCCTGTAATTACAGCCTACACCAGTGGAGGTGCTATAGCACCACTGTTGCAGTTATTGGGCGAGAGGGTTACACATCAGTCCCACTATAATTGTGAATTTAGAACTTTATAATATGATATATTTATTTGTATATGAAAATAACAGCAGAATGTAGACTAAATTAGACTTTTAGATCAGGTCAAATGATCCCTTGCCCTCTAACCTTGAATCTGCAGTCTCCTTTTGATGATTATAAAATTGAGTGGTAATTCGTTAAAAATAGTACAGCACAACTTATTAATGTGTTATATTATAAGTTCATATTGAACTATTAAAATGAAAACAACCTACGTAAACGTGTCACTATGTAAAGAAATAAACACTTTCCATTTGATATTTATGGTACTTTTTATGACTTCAGCATATTTTAAAGTGACATCAGAAATAATTAACTGTTTTTGAATGCAGCCACTGTTTTAATGTAGGAAACATGGCAAGCACATTTGTAGAGTGCATGGTCACACAAGCAGGAATGACAGACAATCCACATTGGTCATTGGATCAGGCAACTAAAAAGAATCTTCTGCAGTTCTTTGATAGTAATGGAAAGTTTTACATCTACCTAAGAGATCAAAAGAGGGCCACCATTTAATGCCTTATCTGAAAAAGAGCACAGTGTTCTCTTCATACTGAAATGTCAGCCTGGATTATCAAGTCTCCAAAATTGTGCTAGAACACCTATGTTCTAGTTCATAGGCGGGACTGCTGCTAGTGAACCATAACTGACACCACTGAGTCCCTTACTCCAAGTGGAACAATTGAAATGTCACTAGTGGCAGGAGAGTACAATTACACTAAGGCAAGTTTGCATAAATAGTTTTCATTTGAAATGTATGCATAGAAATGTATAACACATACAAAAATAAAAGATTTTACTTTAACACAAGATGTAGTTGATCCCAACCATTTAACTCTGTCAGCTGGAGCACACAGTAGGTATTAACTTGTCATTCAGAAAATACCAACTAGCATCATCATAATACATGTAATTTAGATATTCCTCAAAAATAATGTAATGTCTCTTACATCAAAGATTTCAAAACCAGCAATGTCCAGCACACCAATGAAAAACTGTCTGGGCTGTTTTGTGTCCAATTGCTGATTAATACGAATCACCATCCACAAGAACATTTTCTCATAGACTGATTTTGCAAGGGCACCAACAGCATTGTTTACCTATCAAGACAAAGCACACATCAGTGACAGAATGTACATCAGAACACTAAGAAGCAATTTCACCAGAAGGACATCAGAAGTGAAAACAGTACCTGCTGTACAGTCTGACCTTTTGTCACAAATTCATTGCCGACCTTTACTCGTGGATAACACAAAGATTTGAGTAAATCAGCAGAATTGAGACCCATCAGGTAAGATGCTTTGTCAGCAACTAACAAGGAGAAAAGTGGTTCAGTCATACTGTAAGGTGAATGAAACCAACCATCATGCTTGTATCAGCCATTTGAAAGGATTATTACACTGTCTTGTACTTACAGCTTTGGAAATATTTCCCTTTCTTGCAATTATATAATAACATTTTGAAAAATATTGTTGCATTTTCTTACATCGCTGCACGGAATATGCATTCCAGATTTAAAAGTTCACTCTCGACAAACAAATTCTCTTCTGCTCATTTCATCTCTATGTATTTTATCGATTTGACCTTTGGTTAGAAAATCTTTTGCTCCTTGATTTTGAGCATTTGTTCCAAAACTTCACTTTTTCTGTTCTTTGGAAACAGAAAATACTGGAAATACTTGACAGCTTTGGCAGCTATCAGAGAAAGTGAAATGCAGCCAATTGGCAAAGTCTTCCAGTCCCAAAGGTGGACAGCATTAACATGGGAAAGCAACATAATTAGACCAGGAGTTAGAGTATATACCCTGTCCTGATCTCACCACCACTTGAATTAAGTTCTAGGTGGAAAGAGCCAACTTTCCAGCACCACACCAATTGACATTACTCAACAATTAATAGAGAGCATTCCTGCCTAGCGGCAATTATCTCAGCTTAAATAGAACAAAACAGAGGAGGTCCACCCAACTGAGAAACTAATCTGAGCAAGCTATCATTGAACTGGGGTCTCTCTATCTGCCATAATTTGTCATACCTGATTTGTGTCCGATCCCCCCGGTTTTCCTTTCCTGTAACTATTTTGTTCTATTTCGAAGTGTCTTCTTGGATCCATGTCACTTTATTGGTTTAGTCAGATTATTGCGTTAGAATCCTCATCATTGTGTGCAGATTATTTCATGCCCTCCCCTTACCTCACCTCGCCCCTCTGGAATCTCCATTCAATTCTCAGTATTTTCTAATTCTGGTTTGGAGTTCCTATATCAAGCCTATTTTCTCTATCTCTCTCAAGACATTTAAAGATGCCAACCTTTACTTGTGGATAACACAAAGCTTTGAATAAATCAGCAGAATTGAGACCCATCAGGTAAGATGCTTTGTCGGCAATTAAGAAGGAGAAAAGTGGTTCAGTCATACTGTAAGATGAATGAAACTAGCCATCATGCTTATACCAGCCATTTGAAAGGATTATTACACTGTCTTGTACTTTTAAAACCTACCTCTTTGACTGAGCTCCTCAACATGGTTTATGTAAAATTTTAATTGATAAAGCACCAGTGAAACACATCAAGATTTCTAACACGTACAAAGCTCCTAAATTTCTTTTATAACTTAAAAGATGAGGATTACTCCTGAACTTGCACAATAGCAATTGAGATGGATTAGGACAAGCCCCAAGGAAATTCAACTTCAGAGTTATCACTAGGATGTTACTGATGCAAAATAGTGCTTTATTAAATTTCCATCCTTGTTTTTACTCAAAATGCGAGAAACCACAGTCATAGAACTAGTAATTCACAAGCTTGACCTGCATAAAATGTATGTGAAGCATAGGTGGAACTATATCAATCATTGTTACTGGGAGCAATTGGATGTAATGAATTAATAATATTGCTGAAACAAATCGCAACATTGTGTATTGATTAAGTTGTTTCCTTGTATGTACATATATAATACATAAGACCCACGAGGCTACAGAAGGAACCTTCTTTAATGTAGCAAATTATAAGATCTGGAAAGCCCTGGTTGTGTGAGTTGTTGAAGCAGATTCAGTGATAACTTTCAAAGTAATTGGACAAAAGAATTGAAGGGAATACATTCAATGGTCATGAGGAAAGAGCAAGGGTGGCTGTATCAATGATCCAACAAATTAATGCTAAGCCAAATGGCCTCATTACACAAGAAAGCACAGAATATTGCGCTGCCATGTAAAGTGATTAATATGGTAGCATATCACTTCAGGAATTCTTCATACATAATGCAGCGCCAGTAAAACATTTGTGATCCCTTATTTTATTAGAACCTGTCATTACATGTAGCTCAGAACAGCTTAGTGTGGTCTCAATGATAAGGAAACATGGGAATAATATTCACCAATAGTACAGATTTGACGAAAGTTCACTTCTCCAAACAAAAGATATGGTTATGTTCCATTACCAATGTAACAACAAAAGAATGGGTCAAGGTAGGCACTAATGAGATTCTATCCCTCAGTCGTATACCTGTGCAAATTTAATTTCCAATTCCGTATCATGCTAATATTTTGAGATGCAAGACACATCATTATGCTTTATAACATTCCTCATGATGTTCAATTGCTTTCATGTTACCTTCAGTGCCATCGGGCTCTGCTTGTTCCTCCCGTTGTTTCTGCTTGAACTTTAGGTTGCCATAATGCATTACTGCACCGGTAAGTTTGTAGATGCCTGTTTTCTCTTCGCTTGTAAAGCCCAAAATGTCAATGGCTTCCTAGCAACCAACAAAAATAATCAGTAACATGACAGTACTCTGAAAATGAATAGAAATTTGAAATTCACAAACAGAGTATTAACTTACATCAGTGGCCATCAGTTCCTCATCATCATTGATACTGGGAACAGTGATCTCCCCCTGGCTAACAAAATGGAAGTCGTAGGGGTTGGTGGTAATGAGTAACATTTCTGAAATCAAATAACAGCAGCACATTAATTGGTGAATTTTAATTATTTTTATTTTAGCAATAAATGAACTTAAAGTCTACTAGTAAAAAAAGCAACAATTAGTGAAAATTTCAATTAGGTTAATCTCCAGATCTCTTACCAATAAGTTCTGGCTTTTTGTTGCATGTAACCTGATAGAAAATGTGATAGCTTCTTTCAGCTTTTAACTGGAATGTAACTCTGGATTTCTCCAGGAGATCTGTATTCGGAACATTAGAGTTCATTAGGAATATTGCCTCCTTAATAAATTAATTGGAGCATTTCAAACTTTTATTAGTACATATGAGACTGATAAGTACTTACAAGTTTCAATATCAGCAGAGGCCAGTTTTCCTGTGGCTCCAAAGTGAATTCTGATGAATTTACCCTTTGAAATAGAATTTCAGAAACATAGCTGAACTCCTTGAGAGATGTTTCACAAAATGAGTATTAAATGTGCTTTTAAGGTTTTTGTTTAATTTATTTCGTGTTGTTTAGCATATCTAAAATTGACTTTTAATATGTTATACTGGTGCTGCCCAAACACTTACAAAGCGAGACGAGTTGTCATTTCTCACTGTCTTGGCATTACCAAAAGCTTCCAGCAGAGGGTTAGCCTGGATGATTTGATCCTCCAGAGTTCCCTAGAAGTATATTTGATAAGTCTTATTAATGAAGCTACTGAGTTGTTGGATGAAAACAATATGAACACAATAATGTTTAACTAGTATGACATCAAAGCTGAATTTTGTTAGAACAATATAATTACAGCGTGATTTGTTGGAAAAGTTTCAAAGTTGTGATAGTCAATGGAAATAAACAGTACATTTCAGAGAGAAGAGAGAAAATGTTGGAGAAATTCAGCAAGTCTGGTAGAATCTGTGAAGAGAGAAAATTAGAGTTAATGTTTCGTTCTGAAGCAGTGTCATATCAGACTCAAAACATTAACTCTATTCCCTTCTCCACAGATGCTACCAGATCTGCTGACTTTCTTCAGCGTTTTCTATTTCACATTTCCTGCATCTGCATGCTTTGCTTTTATATGCAGTTGAGTGTAGTTGAGGGGTCTAGCAAGAAGTCACTTGGAGATGTAAGAGATTTGGAACAGGGAAGAGAAGAGTTCTTTTCACTGAAAAAGCTGTGAGATTGCATTGGCATTCTCAAGTGTCTAATTAGAGTTAAGGAACCACTTGCAAATACGTCTTTACACACACACACGCACACATACACACACACTCACAGCTCTGCATTTTCCCAGCTGGGATCTACCCTTGGTTCCCTTCTTATTCTCATCTGTCTGTTGGCCCTTGATATCATTTAAATGTACCATTTTAATGGTCACCTTTACACTGAGGACATCTGGTTCTACCTTGGCACTGCCTGTCTTGATCCCTCCACTTTTGCTCATTTATCAAGCTACTTATCTGACATTCAGCATTAGATCTCTCTCTCCCCCTGGCAACTGTGACCTTGTCATTATATTTGATCTTAAGGTGAACTTCTGACCATATTTTGACGCCATCATTAACACCACCAGATTCCACTTCCATAACTTCATCAACATTGTCCCTGTCTCAGCTCATCTTTTGTTCAAATATTAATTCTTTCCTTTCTAAACTCTGGGCTCAAGTCTTTCAGTGCACTCCTGGTACATCCTCCACATTCTCTAAAGCTTGAGGTCAGCAAGTAATTAAACAGGTCAATGATATGCTGTTCTTTATTATGAGAAGAACTGAACATAAAAATAAGCGTGTATGCTTCAGTTATACAGAGCATTGGTGAGACCACATCTTGAATAATACTATGTGCAGTTTTGGTCTCCTGATTTAAAAGTAATCTGTAAACTCCAGAGGAGGTAGTTCAGAAGAAGTATATTCAATTGATACTTGGAGTGATCAGGTTGGACAGTTTTGGCTTACTTTCACTGGAGTTTAGAAGAGGGAGAGGTAATTTGACTCAAATATTTAAGATCCTAAATTGTTTTGATTAGGTAAACTTGGAATGAGTTTTCCTCTTGTGCATGAGTCCAATCCTGTTTTAAAATGAAGGATCATGCTTTAGGACAAAAATGGAGTGCAAGTTTTTCAATCAGAGAGTTGATTTTCAAGCTTCTGAGTCTATGGAGGCACAGAGGCAAGTAATGGAATACAGATAGACTCCTGTAAGGCTGACAAATTAAAGTTTTTATAGGAGGTAAATGGGAGTGTGGAATTCAAAATAAAAAGAGATGAATTGTGATCTTATTGAGTGGCAGTGCACTCTTGAAAGGCTGAATGATCTACTTCTAATTCATATGCCCATTCACACATTGACCAAGATGCTGCTGCCCTATTCAATTCCATTCATTTTTCTCACCTGTGTTCAGTAACCTACATTGACTCCTCCCTAAAAAAGGTCTTGATGTTAAAATTCTCATCAGTATGTTCAAGTTCCTTCGTGGCTTTGTTCCTCTCAATTCTCTAATGTCCTGTGGTCCAGCAAAACTCTGAGATACCTGTGCTTATCTAATTTTGAGCTTTTCAGCATCTCTGATTGTAATTACTCCAAAACTGGTGGCTACGCATTCACTTGCCTAGATCATAAACATCAAATCTCAACTTGCATCTTTCTGCTTCCATACTCAATTTTCTCATTTAAAAGATTCTTTAAAACCTAAATTCATTGACCAAGCATTTGCTCACCTGATCTAACATCTTTATTTGTATTCAGTATAATGTTTTGTTTTATTATGCTCCTGAGAAGCACCCTAGAATGTCTTATCATGATAAAAGTATTACTAAATGCAAGTTGTGGTGGATTCCAAGTCAACACCTAAGAATAGAGTTGCTAAATAATTGATTACATAGGTAGTTGAGGAAAAGTGCAAGATAAGAAATAGGAGTAGGATCAGACATTGTGAATCTTTTCACCACTTAATATAATCTTGGCTAATTCATGGCTTCAACTCCAATTTCTCCTCCTCCCCCTCAATTTCTGGTCCTTGCATTTCTTGCTATCTCGAGGGAGCAACTACTTGTCTGTCTCAACCTTAAATGTATTCAACAATAGCACATCTATAATCATTTGGCATAGAGAATTCCAAAGATTCACAACTCTCTGAATAAAGTCATTTCTTCTTATCTCAGCCCTAAATGATCAACCCCATATCTTGAGACTCTCTCTCCCGGCTCTACATTCCCCAAACTAGGAATTTAATGAAATGGCAACAAATAGAATGCACAAGCCTTTGACAATTGCTTCTCTGGGTAATAGTCTCTGACAGTAGCTAATTAGACCCAATAGAACATTTCTATGCTGTAAATGTAATGTAATTTTATCTAAAATATGAAGCAAAGGCCTTGGTTTAATTGCATCCGAATATATTTTCTGAAGTGCTAAGCTGCTGCGAATGCTCCAGTGCCAGCAAATTATTACAAAAAGTCACCCTTATATTATCAACAAATGATTTGCTGACATTTTATAACTGAATATTTAGGGCTCTCTTCAGTTTAACCATTCATTTAGAACTTGTTGATTTACTTTAAGTGAACCTCCAGTTTGCTCCTTCTTCTTGGCATCACTACTTGCTGCAACTGAGGCAAAGTACTGGATGACACGTTTCGTGTTCACAGTCTTCCCAGCACCGGATTCTCCACTAAGGACAGAACAGAGAACTGTGAAAATATTTAAGAGTTTTCGTTTCAAAATCAAAAGTACTGTAAGGTTCAGGTGCTAAACATGTACATAAGCTTAACAATCTTACGTGATCAGAATGGACTGATTTTCACGATCTGGAAACAGAAAAAAGACCACCATTAGTATTTCTGCAGTCCTCCACTGCATTGCTTATTAGGATAGGGCATAATCGAAACATGTAGCTTTTGGAATGCTGCTACAGTCTAATCCTAAAAATATTGATATATGCATGTAAATTTTGCTTTACCTCTGCACTAGTCTAAGACACTGTTATTCCTTACAACTGCAGGTAACATTAGGAAAGTGTTTGTAGGTGAGCCAAACAATGAAAAGAGAGCAATGGGTTCTATGACTAAATGATTTAAATTGCAGAAGAAGCTGAAACAAAAGAACTGAACAAGCAAGCAGAGATTGCTTCAGTCCCATGGAAACCAAAGTTAAGTGCCATAGATATGATAAGAAGTAAGAGCAAATTGCTTTTAGATAGAATTATGAGGCCACCATGGACACAAAATGCCTACAGTGCCACAACTGCACTGATAATACCCACAGGAGTAGGAAAACAAGTGTTAATAGAAGTTATCAGACTGAAGCTATAGCAAAGCAGGGCCTTGACTGCATGCTATCCTATGACTAGTGAATGAATGTCACTAAAAGACTAGTCTTGTGAAAGGTAGGAGCTTTGGATGACAGATTGGGGTATAAAAATGGAGTCCAAACAATGGAGCCAGGGTAGATTATTTCAGGAGACACTCAGCAGAGACACTAAGCCTTTGAGCCACAGAATGCTATGAAAAGATATAAAAGAGACCTAAGGGGCAATTTTTTTTCACACAGAGGCTGGTACATGTATGGAGTGAGTTGCCAGAGGAAATGGTGGAGGCTAGTACAATTGTAACATTTAAAAGGCACCTGGATGGGTGTATGAATAGGAAGGGTTTGGAGGGATATGGGCTACGTGCTGGCAGGTGGGACTAGATTGGATTGGGATATCCTTTCGGCATGGACGAGTTGGACCGAAGCCTCTGTCTCCGTGCTCTACATCTCTATGACTGTATGATTCTAAGTCACTTAGTCACCTCACTAATATTTCCAGTGAGGTGCAGACACTTATCCCCAAACCTTTTCATTTATTTTAATCAACTTGTTCAGACATATAATATTATACCTTCAAGGCAGCTGGGACTTGAACCTGGACCTTTTGGCCCCAGAAGTAGGATCATCATTGTTGCACCGCAAGATCCTATTGTCTTAATGCAAGTCCTGAATGGTAAGTTTCTTCTGGTATATTTTAATTTTTGTTACAGTGCTCCTTAGCTGTTTACATGAATTTTAGCTGTTGGTATTATTTTTGAAAAGTTGATAGCGGCTTTGGTAATGAAGTTTCCAACTCACCAGTTTGCATGAATTGATAGGCGTTATCAGAGATGGAGAAGATGTGGGGAGGAGCTTCTTGACGCTTCTTGCCCCTGTAACCGGTCACTACTTCGGGATTGTACACGGGCAACCACTTGTAGGGGTTCACCGTGACACAGAACAGCCCAGAGTAGGTCTAAATTCAGAGAATCGAAGGGCATTAGAAATTCTGCAACATTCTGAGCAATAAATCACATTTCTGCTGTTACTTCTGAGGGAGATGGGTTCGCTTACATAGATCATCCAAGCTGCATAACGCTCTTTGAGGTTAAACAGCACAGCTGGTTCACTCAGATGAGTCATCATGGCCATATCTTCGATTTTATCGAATTTCGGAGGGTTCATTGGAAAGACTTCATCTTCTTTCACAGTTACAGTCTGCAAAATGACCCGTAGATCTTTAGTCACGTTCTTAAAACAAAATAATTGTTAAAGTTTGTTTTATGAAGGTACACTTTTCTGAAACACACACCTGCTTATTTATGGTTTCAACGACCACTTTACCACCTTCTCTGCTCTTGATGGTGCCTTTGGTGAACTCCTCTTTCGGATCCACACAGAAGCAAGCAGTCTTCGCTTCGAAGGGTCGATTTTGGGCTTCAATCCGTTCTTTCTCAGGCTTTCGAAGATAGATCGCCGCCTCCCCAAAAACGGCCATCTCTGCGTCTGAGCTCATGATTGCAGTTCACTGCAGAAAACAGAATTTAAATTATTATTGGAAGATAGTTTATGTAATGATTCTACGATAACTGTACATCTGTGTGTACGTTTTACACTGCATCCCATCACAAAGCCAGACACCTTCAAGTCAACTCTGCACGCCCAACCCAAGTGCTGACAAATAAAACTTAATGATTCTTTTGTTGCCCGCTGCTGTGTGAGATAAGTTCTAACACCAGTCATTTGGCGGTGCAAAGTGGGTTCCACCCCAAAGTGAAACAGAGAGTCAATCAGCCTGTTAAATATGTGAGACAAGACATGTCAATACGGCTCTGATAGGAGATCATGGGGCGAAGCAGATTTATTTAAGAGCCCAGGCACCCGTTTATTAAAAGAGCAATTGCTGGAAAAGCTCTGCATCTGTGGAGAGAAATCAGTTATTGTTTCGGTCGAGTGACCCTTCGTCAGAACTCTCAGAATTGAAAAGGGTCACTGGACCCGAAACGATAACTCTGATTTCTCTCCGTAGATGCTGCCAGACCTGCCGAGCTTTTCCAGCAATTTCTGTTTTTGTTTCTGATTCACAGCATCCGCAGTTCTTTCGGTTTTTACCCATTTATTACAATTTGGTGTCAACTTTTCAGTTTGGAGTAACAGCGGTTTGAAAATCCTTGCAATGATTAAAAATGAGTATATTGGAAATCGATTAGAGATTGGGTAAATCGTTCAGTTGTGGGGTAACTGGACTGGCAACAATAAACTGGACAGCACAAATGGAGACCACCCAGTATCAAACCCAACTGATCTGAAAGTTGTAAACCTCTGTTTGTAACATTGAGATACACCGGTAGTGTCACTGGCCTTGTAACGTTTTTAAAACATTTTCTTCAGAAGAAAACAGACCAATTACAGGCGGTTTAACAATTCACAATGTTTATTGAACATACAGGACCATGTTATTATTCAGAAGGTTTTAGACCTACGTTTGTACCAAGAACTCGTATAGGACTTCAACATATTTAAAATGGAAGTGCAATATTTACGTCAACAGCTAATATATATCCAGTACACAATACACATCGCGCGATGCTGCCAATATTGGAGCTATCGTGTTTTGCAGCATGTTTGTAACTCTGGCCAGGTTGCATCTTCAGTTACAATATTCGCTGGCTACCCTACATCATAGAGTCATAGAGATGTACACGGAAACAGACCCTTAGGTCCAACTCGTCCATGCCGACCAGATATCCCAACTCAATCGAGTCCCACCTGCCAGCACCCGGCGCATAACCCTCCAAACCCTTCCTATTCATATACCCATCCAGATGCCTTTTAAATATTGCAATCGTACCCAGGGAAAAGACTTTGTCTATTTATCCTATCCATGCCCCTCATGATTTAATAAACATCTATAAGGTCAGCCCCCGACCCTCCAAGGGAAACAGCCCCAGCCTATTTAACCTCTCCCTATAGCTCAAATCCTCCGACCCTGGCATCCTTGTAAATCTTTTCTGCACCCTTTCAAGTTTCACAACATCCTTCCGATAGGAAGGAGACCAGAATTGCACGCAATATTCCAACAATGGCCTAACCAATGTCCTGTACAGCCTCAACATGAAACTCCTGTACTGAGTACTCTGACTAATAAAGGAAAGCATACCAAACGCTTTCTTCACTATCCTACCTACCTATCATGTCCTGCTATTGTTACATGTACTATATTCTGAGGCATCTGGAATGCTTTCTTCATACACTTTCACAGTTGCTCTTGGAATGGCGATAGGCGACAACTTGCGTCCAACAAGAATGTATTTCCAGCTGGTCACCGACACATACAGTCTCTACTCATATTCGCCGATTCCCCATATCTGCACTAAACCGTTTGTGGATACTGTCAATCAACCTGTTCCTATCCTCTGGAAGCAAGTGGGCCTTCTTGCCCAGAGGCAGGGGCACTGCCACAAAAGCCCTCACGAAAGCATTTTGTTTCTCTTTGTCCTAGTCAAGGACGTTACTGCACAACTTTGGAGTAGGTGGCACTTGAACCCGGGCCTCTCCAAATGTAACTATGTGTCATGCTAGGATTGGAACCCACATCTCCAGAGGTTTTAGCTTGGGACTCCAGATTACTAGGCTAGTGACAGCACCATTATACCAAGCCTCCACCTTTATAGGTTTGACCAAATTGTTGAATGACCCTACCATATTTGTTTTAATCAAAAAACTGAGAATAATTCAATACCTAAGCTCCAGTAATGTAAATGCGCAACCGCGGCATCTAATGTCATAGAATGTACAGGCCATTCACCACAATGCTAATCATATCAGTTTGAAAGTTTCATGCATGGACATTATACTTAGTTTGTCTTACCTTCTTGGATACAAGTAGCCAGAAGTAACGAATCCTGTCCAGTTGCCAGGAGCTGGAAGCAAAAATAAACGTCAATCGTCGCCAGGCAAATGTTTTATTGACTTGAAAGACTTTGGGCATGAACCTGCCGTTTGAACCTTGTGATTGATGTACTAGAATTATGGGTTTGAACAGCGATGTTAGCGTCTCTCCCCATCCAGTTTCTTTCAGCGCAATGAATACGTTTCTGATCCTTTGGTCAACAGTTACACGTTGAACTCCCGCAGAAAACGTTTTAAAAGGTGCCTTCCGAGGCAGATGTTCCCCAGTTTAGACCATCAGCATCCTTTGAAATTCAAGATTGGTCTGAACTGTCAAGGACACGCCTGCTTTAAGTGCTTAGTAACTGTCTTGACCAAGCTTCAATAAATGTATTAAACATTTTGCAATTCAAGTGTATTTGGTATAATTTTAAAAATATATTTTAAAAAGACGCAAGAAATTTCATATCAGTTTCAACAGGGCAAAAAGGCAAAAGACCATGATGAACATTAATCAGGAGAGGAACTTAAGAGGAAAATGTGACATAAATGTAAAAAAAAATGCGTTATACAGAAATCTATGGGAAACTGACACTTATGTATCATAGCTAAATAAAAATAATATTTTGTTATTTCTCCATCGGATAGTTTTCTCAGAGCATTGATTATTCTAAGGTTTAACGTTAAATAGCCGCGTCCATTCTATTACGAAAACGTGGGAGAGGTGACCCAATCGAACCTACCTTTGCTATTGGTTCAGTGGAGGATGCCGAGAACCATCCACCGCACCTGCTTTTATAAGAAGAATGTTGCCCACATAGCGGCTGGCTTCTCCAAATATGGAAAATGTGACAATTGGCCCGATTCATTGACCCGACGCGGTTGCCAACTATCTTTTTCCCAACGAAGAGTTATAATTAGTCGAAAAGCGTACAACCCCTTAGATATTGGAATGACGGAGTCATTAATCTTCCTGCCACTAAAACATATTATCAGTCGATCCGACGCTGATAGACAGCCTCAGCAATGTTTATATAAACCAGTGAATGATACCTCTACCAAATTGCCTCAGTTGGAGTTGCACAGCAGAGACCAAGACTAGTCTAAGTGTCATTTATTATGGTTTTCAATTATCGAGAGTTGTGTAGGTAAATAACAATTTCAGTCTGGTGTAAGTGAATGCTGCATTGGCAAGAGGCTAGACCTGTTTTTAACTGGAAAGGGGATTTTGTGGGCGGAAGGAAAATTATAAAAGTAACTATAGCGGGAACGTGGAGACGACCTGAAACTGCGGCTTAACTGGGGATGTATCTGTTATCAGGATGTAACCTTGATTTGAAAAGATGAGTGGTGGAAATATCCCAGATTGTGATGATTTAACAGATTAAAACATCGCTGTACCGGATTATTTGCTATCCATTACTTTCAATGGAAGCAAGCCACAAAATACATTTCCAGAGAATTGGAGGTGCCGATGTTGGACTGGGGTGTACAAAGTTAAAAATCACACCACACCAGGTTAAGTCCTAAAATGACTTTGCAGCTCTTGAGAAGTCGTTACTTGCCGTCATCGCCAATAATCCTTCATCAGCCAGTTCTAGCTCCTCAATCAGTTTCTTAGTCTAACTGAACTTCATAGTTTGCATTAGAGAAATCCAGAGAATTCATTACTTTATACACTTATTAAACGCTTAGGACATCAACGCCATTTGCTAGCTCGCCTCTAAGTTACAGCCCATCTTGACTTTGAACTGTATCGTTTTGTCTACAGTGTCGCAGGGTCAAAATCTGGAACCTCCTATTTAACTGCGCTGCCGGTGTCTTTACTGCCTCAACTACCGCTTTCTATTAGGGACTGGCAAGAAATACTGGCCTTGCCAAAGACACTCACATCTCAGGAACTAATGAAAAATAAATTTAAATTAAGCCCCCCAAAAATTTGCAACCAAGACACATATGCAAACGTAGTGGCTGTAGTACCGCCTGCCTCAGGCTGTCTACTTCTTAGTGGAGTGAACAGGCTTGGCTCCCTGTTTTAAATTCTTACAATCACACTTTAGTGCTAGACTGTATAAATCAGCGTGGTCCCCTGGTTTCCCTGCTGTCTGTCTGTGATCTGCTTTTCTCTTTTTCATTCCTGCTTTGGGAAGAGCTTGTGTGGTCTGACAGACTCCCGCAATCAGTGACGTGCCGGTTAGATTAGAGGGTGCATAAAAACCAAGCGGCGTTCGGGATCTCCCTCCTTCGGGATCTGGAGCGGAACTCTGTCGGAGAGCGCCGCAGGTTTGTTGCTTTCTGAATTACGACAAGGATCGCTCCCAAATCTAAGAATAATTTTTTAAAAAGCATGCTTGAACCAAATTTACTTTCGAGTAAGTAGCTGTTGAGGAGAAAGTCAATTGGACAGAACGCACTGGGAATTCAGTGACATTAGGTGAGGAACTCCAGTAAGAGGCGTTCTGGTATTTGGTTCTTGGGTAATTAGGGCAAAATTATGACTTCGCAAGATGTGTAATGAACTGTTTCTTTTTCACGACCATTTTAAAATGATCGATAATAAACGAGATACATAGACTCCGCTCCCGTTTGATGCTAACGTGCACATGCCCAGGCAGTTAATTTACTAAACAAAAACCCGAAAGAACTGCGGGTGCTCGAAATCAGGAACAAAAAAAAACAGCAATTGCTGGAAAAGTTCAGCAGATCTGGCAGCATCTGTGGAGATAAATCAGAGTTAACGTTTCGCGTCGGGTCGGGAAGGGTCGATCCTTCCTCTGAACTGTTAATCTACTGCATGAAGGGTTCTTGCGTTTCTTTTAATGCTTGGTGGTTCAACCCCTAAAATATCACCCTTCTCTACAACAAGTAAACAATCTGAAAGGCAAGAAGGAAAGTTCCTTACAAAAGAGACCTAAAGGGAAAAGAGACCTAAAGGGAAAAGAGACCTAAAGGGCAACTTTTTTTCACACAGAGGGTGGTACCAGCTGCCAGTGGAAGTGGCGGAGGCTGGTATAATTGCAACATTGAAGAGACATTTGGATGGGTATATGAATAGGAAGGGTTTGGAGGGATATGGGCCAGCTGCTGGCAGGTGGGACTAGATTGGGTTGGGATATCTGGTCGGCATGGATGATTTGGACCGAAGGTCTGTTTCCATGCTGTACATCTCTATGACTCTATGACTATATGGTCAGTATCTATCTGAAGTGTCCCATTATTACAACGCGTCACATTCATTACTGTGAGCCACATGTCACATTTCCAACATTGCATGTTCCATTGTGTGGCTGGAAAGTCAATGCACCACTTCCCCACCCCCTCGCCTACCCCCCAAGAAAAAGAACAATTTATGAGGAATCAGGCTCCACTAGTAAGAATTTGAGACTAAATGTCCCAAATGTCTCTGACTTCACAACCACTGTTGGCAGTACATTCCATGCACATACCACTCTCTGCATAAAGAACCTACCTCTGACATCTCCCCTATGCCTTCCTCCAATCACCTTAAAATTATGACCATTGGTGACAGCCATATCTGCCCTGAGGAGAAGTCTCTAGCTATCTACTCTATCTATGCCTCTCATTACCTTGTACACTTCTATCAAGTCACCTCTCTTCCTTTTCTCCAGTGTGAAAAGCCCTAGCTCACTCAACTTCTTTTCATAAGACATGCCCTCCAATCCAGGCAGCATCTTGGTAAACCTCCTCTGCACCCTCTCTAAAGTACCTACATTCTTCCTATAATAAGGTGACCAGTGGAGTAAATTGAGGGATGTGTAGGTTAGGTTCATCTTCAATTAAGATAAATGCCTGACACAACATTGTGGGCCAAAGGGCCTGTACTGTCCTGTACTGTTCTATGTTCTATATTCATCTCTGTTTGGTTTCATTAGTTGGATGCTGTAATGTGCTGTCAATGTGTTCTACAGCAGTCGTCGATTATCAGGCTCTGCATCACATACATTGTGTAAGTGCAGAGATGAATTAGAGCACTTTTCCCATTGGAAAATTGCTATCATACAATAAACACTGAATAAAACACTGTCTGGGAATTCTGTGTGTCATGACCTGAAATGATTTAAATCTACAGCTCTTTAAAACTGAAAATAAAAGTTTCTGCAGCTTACACTTATGTTTTCCATCTGTTGCTGGAATGCATTGATTGACAGCGTACACAGTATAGCTTTAAAAAGAAACACGGTCATAAGTTTTAGTAATTTTAATAGGCTTCTCTGTCTATGAGTTGCAATTGTTTCTGCCAGCTGAGTCCATTATGAATACTTGGGTAAGCTCCAAGGTATCCACAACCACCTAGTTCAACAATTGGACTGACAGATTAACTTTGAATAATGTCTCAAAACTGTCTTGATTTGTGACAACAAATTAATGACATGAGGGGATCTTAGGTTTTTTTGAATGGCTTTTTTGAAGTGAAGGTTCTTTTCAGCATGAATTGTGTTACTATGATAGCTTTGTTAGATTGTTAGAAGTTTTTTTTAAATGCCCATTTCAAAGAGGTCTCTGAGGTATATAGAGTCGAGATTTGCAGCATGGAAATAGACCCTTTCGCTTAACTTATCCATGTTACCCAGCTTTTGCATTTAAACTAGTGGCATTTGCGTGTGTTTGGTCCATATCCCTCCATGAGAGAAAATGAGGATTGCAGATGTTGGAGAGTCAGAGTCAAAGTGTGGCATTGCAAAAGCACAGCAGGTCAGGCAGCATTCTAGGAGCAGGAGAGTCGATGTTTGTGCCGAATTTGAGGGTTAGATCCAGGATGAGGTGGGGGGAAGGGAGGTTTGGAAACTAGTGAAATCAACATTGATGCCATATGGTTGAAGGGTCCCAAGGCAGAAGATGAGGTGCTCTTCCTCCAGATGTTGGGTGGCTTGAATTTGGTGGTGGATGAGGCCTAGGACTTGTGTCTCCTTGGTGGAGTGGGATAGAAGGAGCTTCATCACCTGATGAAGGAGCGTCGCTCCGAAAGCTAGTGTGCTTCCAATTAAACCTGTTGGACTATAACCTGGTGTTGTGTGAGTTTTAACTTGGTGGATTGGGAAGGGGAGTTGAAGTGGTCAGCCACAGGGTGGTGGGGTTGTTTGGTGTTTGTGTCCAAGAGATGTTCCCTGAAATGTTCCACGAGTTGACGTTCTGTCTCCCCAGTGTAGAGGAGACCACATCAAGAGCAATGGACACAGTAGATGAGGTGGATGAAAGTGCAGGAAAATCTCTGCTGGATGTGAAAAGTTCCTTTGGGGCCTTGGACAGAGGTGAGGTGGGAAGTATGGGTGCAGGTTTTACACCTCTTGCAGCGGCAAAGGAAGGTGCTGGATGTGGAGGGTGGAATGGTGGGGGACTGTGGACCTAACGAGGGGGCCACAGAGGGAATGGTCTCTGCAGAACGCAGGCAGGGTTGGGAAGGGAAATGTGTCTCTGGTGGTGGGGTCTGATTGTAAGTGGCAGATTAGGACCAGGGCGGTTCTATCCTTGTTGCAGTTGGAGGGGTGGAATTCAAGGGCAGAGGTGTGGAAAGTGGAGGGGATGCACTGGAGGGCATTGTTGATCACGTGCAAGGGGAGATTGTGGTCCTGGAAATCAGAGGCCATCTGGGATGTCCTGAAATGGCATTGCTCCTCCTGGGAGCAGATACGGCAGAGGCTAAGGAATTCAGAGTAAGGGATCGCATTTATATAGGAAAAGGGGTGGGAGGAGATGTAGCCCTGATTGCTGTGGGGGCTGGTGGGTTTGGAATAGATGTCTGTGCTGAGTCAGTCACTGGAGATGGAGACGGAGAGGTCCAGGAAGGTGAGAGGGATGTTGGAAATGGTCCAGGTGAGCTTAAGGTCAGGGTGGAAGGTGTAAGTAAAGTTGAGGAACTGCTCCACCTCCTTGTGGGAGCAGGAGTTGGCACCAATACAGTCATCAATATATCGGAGGAAGAGGTGGGGGATGCCGCCAGTGTAACATATCCCTCCATACCTATCCCATCAATGTACTTGTCCAAATGTTTCTTAAATAATGAAATTGTACTCTCCGCCACCAACTCAGGCAGCCCATTCCAGCCGTTCAGCACCCTCTGTGTGAAAACATTGCTCCTATCTCACCTTAAACCAATGCCCTCTAGTTTTAGATTCCTCTACCGTAGAGAAAACAGTTGGCTATCTACTTTATCTATCGTTAAAGATAAAAAACTGCAGATGCTGGACAAGGTCGTAACGCAGGAGGCTGGAAGAACACAGCAAGCCAGGCAGCATCAGGAGGCAGAGAGTCAACATTTCGGGTGTAACTCTTCTTCAGGACGTCACCACCTCCTGATGCTTCCGGCTTGCAGTGTTTTCCCAGCCTCCTGCTTGTTACCTACTTTATCTATGCCTCTCATAATTTTAAAGACCACTTTAAGGTCACCCCTCAGTTTCCTACACTTCAGGCAAAGAAGACTGGATCTAAAAGTTAAAGTTCTAAATTGGAGGAAGGCCAATTTTGATCGCATTAAGCAAGAACTTTCAAAAGTTAATTGGCGGCAGATGTTCACAGGTAAAGGAACGGCTGGAAGTTGGGAAGGGTTCAAAAATGAGATAATGAGAGTCCAGAGACAGTGTGTTCCTGTTAGGGTGAAAGGAAAGATTGGTAGGTGTAGGGAAAGCTGGATGACCAGAGAAAATGAGGTTTTGGTTAAGAGAAAGAAGGAAGACAGCAGAGATCAAGTGAATCTTTAGAAGGATATAAAGGCAGTAGGAGTGTACTTAAAAGGGAAATCAAGAGGGCAAAAAGAGGATATGAGGTAGCTTTGGCAAATAGGGTTAAGGAGAATCCCAAGGGATTTTATAAATACATTAAGGATGAAAGGGTAAAAAGGGAGCAAATAGGGCCCCTCAAAGATCAGCAAGGCAGCCTATGCTGTGGAACCACAAGAGATGGAAGAGATACTAAACAAATATTTTGCATTAGTGTTTACTGTAGAGAAGAACATGGAAGATATAGAATGTGAGGAAATAGATTGTGACATCTTGAAAAATGTCCATATTTCAGAGGAGGAGGTGCTGGATGTCTTAAATCGCATAAAGGTGGATAAATCCCCAGGACTTTGTGGGAAGCTAAGGAAGTGTTTGCTGGGCCCATTGTTGAGATATTTGTATCATTGATAGTCACAGGTGAGATGCCCGAAGACTGGAAGTAGACTAGCCCCAGCCTATTCAGCCTCTCCCTATAGCTCAAGCCCTCCAACCCTGGCAACATCCTTGTAAATCTTTTCTGAACCCTTTCAAGTTTCACAACTCCCTTCCGATAGGAGGGAGACTAGAATTGCACACAATTTTCCAAAAGTGGCCTAACTAATGTCCTGTACAGCTGCAACATAACCTCCCAACTCTTATACTCAATGTTCTGACCAATAAAAGAAAGCATACCAAATGCCTTCTTCAGTATCCCAATTACTGCACGGTGGCTCAGTGGTTAGCACTGCTGCCTCACAGTGCCGGGGACCCGGGTTTGATTCCAGCCTCGGGTGACTGTCTGTATGGAATTTTCACATTCTCCCTGTCTTTGCGTGGGTTTTCTCCAGGTGCTCTGGCTTCCTCCCACAATCCAAAGACTTGCAGGTTAGGAGAAGTGGCCATGCTACATTGTCCATAATGTTCAATGATGTGTAGGTTAGATGCATTAATCAGGGGTAAATATAGGTTAGTAAGGTAGGGGTGGGTTACTCTTCAGAGGGTCACTGTGGACCTGTTGGGCCGAAGGGCCTGTTCCCACACTGGAGGGATTCTAATTCATACCTGTGACTCCACTTTCAAGGAACTATGAACCTGCATTTCAATGACTCTTTGTTCAGCAACACTTCCCAGGACCTTACCATTAAGTGTATAAGTCCTGCCCTGATTTGCCTTTCCAAAATGCAGCACCTCACATTTATCAAAATTAAAATCCATCTGCCACTCCTCAGCCCATTGGCCCACCTGATCAAAATTCCATTTCACTCTGAAATAGCCTTCTTTGTTGTCCATTACACCTCCAATTTTGATGTTATCTGCAAACTTACTAAATGTATCTCCTATGTTCACATCCAAATCATTTATATAAATGATGAAAAGCAGTGGACCCATCATCAATCCTTGTGGCACACCGATGGTCACAGGTCTCCAGTCTGAAAAGCAACCCTCCACCACCCCCCTGTTGTCTATATCCAAGTGGCTAGTTCTCTCTGTATTCCAAGAGATCTAACCTGGCTAACCAGTCTACCATGAGGAGCCTTGTCGAATGCCTTACCGAAGTCGGTATAGATCATGTCTACCACTCAAACCTCATCAATCCTCTTTGTTATTTCTTTAAAAAACTCAATCAAGTTAGTGAGACTTGATGTCCCATGCACAAAGCCATGTTGACTATCCCTAATCAGTCCTTGCCTTTCCAATAATGTAAATCCTGTCTCTTAAGATTTCCTCCAACAATTTGCCCACCACCTATGTTAGGCTCACCGGTCTACAATTCCCTGGTTTTCCTTACCACCTTTCTTAAATTTCTTTGGAGCATTGGTGGCGTTATAAACGTTTATAAAATAATGAAGGGTATGGCTAGAGTGAATCGATAAGGTCATTTCCTGGTGAAAGAGTCCAAAACTATAGGACATATGTTTAGGTGAGAGGGAAAAGATTTAAAAGGGACTCGGGGAAAAATAAGGTGGTATGTGTATTGTATGAGTTGCCAGAGGAAGTGATGGAGGCTGATACACTTACAACATTTAAAAGGCATCTGGATGGGTATTTGAATAGGAAGAGTTTAGAGGAAAATGGGACTAGATTAATTTCGGATACCTGGTCAGCAGGTTATAGTTCAACAAGTTTATTTGGAAACACTAGCTTTCAGAATGCTGCTCCTTCATCACCAGAGGGGCCTGTTTGTGTGCTGTACATCTCTATGACTCTAATTCCTAGGCTAGCCAGCTTCTCCCTGTAACTCAAACCTTCCAGTCCAGGTAGCATCCTAGTAAATTTTTTCTCCACTCTTTCTAATTTAATAATATTTTTAATTCATGCAGTACTCCAAATGTAGCCTTACCAATGTCTTGTGCAGCTGCAACAAAGTGTCCTAATCCTATACTCAGTGCCCTGACTGATGAAAGCAATCATGCTGACAGCCTTCTTCACCATCCTGTCTATGTGGGACTCCACTTTCAAGGAGCTATGAACCAATTCCCCTAGATCTCTTTGTTCTGTAACCCCCCCCCCCCGGGCCCTATCATTGATTGTGTTAGTCACACCCAAAATTAAACTCCAACTGCCATTCCTCAGCGCACTGGCTCAGTTGATCAAGTTCTCGCTGTATTCCCAGATAACCTTCTTCTCTATCTGCTCTACCATCAATCTTGGTGTCATCCACAAACTTACCAACCATACCTCCTAAATTCTCATCCAAATCATTTAGGTAAATGACAAATAACAGTAGATCAGCAACAATGCCTGTGGCACATCATTGGTCACAGGCCTCCAATCTGAAAAATAACCATCCACCAAGACCCTCTGTCTTCTACTGTCAAGCCAATTTTGTATCCAATTGGCTAGCTTTCCCTGGATCCTATGAGATTTAACCTTACTCTACAACCTGCCATGCAGTACCAAGTTCATGTAGACAATATCTACTGCACTGCACCTCATCCACCATCTTGGTCACCCCTTCAAAAAACTCAATCAAATTTGTGAGACACAATTTCCCATGCACAAAGCCATGCTGACCATCCTAAATCCTTGCCTCTCTAAATGCCTGTATATCCTGTCTCTCAGAAACCCCTCGAACATGTTATCCTCCACAGATGTTAGGTTCACTTATTTGTAGTTCCCAGGCATTTCCCTCAGCCTTTTGTAATAAGGGCACAACATTAGCCACCTTCCAATCTTCGGAAACTTCACCTGTGGCTGTCGATGAAACAAATTTCTCTGCAAAGAGTTCGCAATTTGTTCCCTAGTCTCCTACAAAGCCCTGGGATATATTTCATCAGGTCCTGGGACTTTATCCACTTTATTGCATTTTAAGACTTCCAGCACATCCTCTTCTGCACTGTGAACTCTCTTCAAGTCATCACTATTTATTTCACTAATATCCCTAGCATCCATGCCTTTCTTGACAGTAGATACTCACAAGAAATATTCATTTAGGATCTCACCTACCTCATGTGGTTCCATGCATAGATGGACTTGTTGATCCTTAAGGGGTCCAATTCCCTCCCTAGTTACACTTTTGTCCTTCATGTACTTGTAGAATCTCTGGAGTTTCCTTTACTTTATCTGCCAAAACCATCACATGTCCCCTTTTAGTCCTCCTGATTTCTCTCTTAAGTGTACTCTGACACCCTCTGTACTCCTCAAGGAATTCACTTGATCACAGCTGTATATACGTGACATATGCCTCCTTTTTCTTGAGCAGGGCCTCAACAACTCTAGTCATCCAGTAGGATGCCCTACTCCTGCCAGCCTTCATGCATAAACACAACATGCTGACCCTGAACTCTCATGAACTCACTTTTGAAAGCCTCTCACTTACCAGATGTCCCTTTGCATGCAAACAACCTCCCCAATCGACTTTTGAAAGTTCCTGTTCAAATCCCACCATGGCAGATGGTGGAATTTGAATTCAATAAATATCTGGAATTAAGAGTTGAATGCTGACCATGAATCCATTGTCAATTATTGGAAAAACCCATCTGGTTCACTGTTCTCTTTTAGGAAAGAGACCTGTTGTCTTTACCTGGTTTGGCCTACACGTGACTCCAGATGCACAGCAATGTGGTTGACTCTTAACTGCCCTCTGGGCAATTAGGGATGGGCAATAAATGCTGCCTGGCCAGCAATGCTCTCATCCTGTGAATGAATAAAGTAAAATAAAAACTTTTAACTTGTGGACCAGATCTATTCTTTTCCATAGGTATTATAAATCTAATGGAATTGTGGTCACTAGTCCTAAAGTGCTCCCCCACTATTACTTCCATCACTTACCCTGCCTTATTTCCCAAGAGGAAGTCAAGTTTTTCCCCTTCTCCAGTAGGGCTATCTACATATTGCATGAAAACTTCTTTATGACTACATTTAACAAATTTCTCTCTATCCAAGCCCTTAACACTATGGCAGTCCCAGTTGATGTAAGGAAAGTTAAAATCCCGTGCTTTTACAATCCTATTATTCTTGCAGCAATCTGTGATCTGCTTACATATTTGCTCCTCCATCTCCCGCTAACTATTGGAGGGATAATAGTACAATTTTATTAAAATGATCTCCCCATTTTATTTCTCAGTTCTACATGTAGACTCAGTGGATGAATCCTCAAGAATGTCCTCTCTTAGTACTACCGTGATGTTCTTCCTAATCAAAAATGCAACTCCCCCTCCTCTCTAGCCCACCCTTCTATCCTTCCAGTAGCATCTGTACCCCAGAACATTGGATTGCCAGTCCTGTCCTGGCTCAGCTATGTTTCAGCTAATAGCTATAATATCCCAGTCCCATATACCCATACATGCCTCAAATTCATTTGCCTTACCTGTCAGTTCTCTTGCATTAAAATAAACGCAGTTTAAACCAAACTTGCCTTGTTTCCTGTCACGCTTTCACCTACCATATCTAGCATGAGGATGATCAACTCAGCCTTTATTATTTGACTTGCTCTCATTAAGTTCTGAACCTTCTGTTTTGTCTCCCTACTGCTATAAATCCTATCCCTCTGCCAGACTAGTTTAAACCCTCCTGAGTGGCTCTAGCAAATCTCCCTGCCAGGATATTGGTTCCCCCTCTATTAGTGGATATGGGATGAGCAGATACAGAGGATGCATGGAGGGGCATGAAGAGGGCAAGGGGAATATGAAGGGCTGTGGGGAATGTGAGGGGCATGGATTCATTTGTGGTTAACAGAAATGAGTGCTGACGGCTTGAGGGCCTTACATTCATCATCAAGACAGAACCAATGTCCCAAAAATGGAGGTGAAATTTCTAACCGGTTGGCTAGAATGTTTAACTTTTTAACTTTGTTTCTTTATTTTTCTGCTTTGTATCTAAGATTCTGCACCTTTAAGATGGCACCATAATTGGCGACTTGTAAAGTTTCCACTGTACTCATGTGAGTACACGTTACAACAAACATAATTCTAATTGATATCTGGCCACCTCCCCCAACACCTTTGCCCCGCGGTGAACTTTTGAAAGGAGGTATATTTGTTGAATCAGAAAGTTTCCGAATTTGACCTTAACACCTCCTCCAAGATAATTTGGCCTTTTGGTTTTTTTTTATCTGTTTCAACCATTTGAAATTTTTCATGTTCAAACTGTAACAAACAAAATAAAAATAATTAAATGACTACTAGATATGATTCAAAATTGCAAGCATTTTACAAAAGACAGCTGAAATTAGGATGAAAAGGCTTTAAGTCTTCCTCTCACCCTCTTACATTCTCTCTCACAGGTGCCATGAATTGCTTCCATTTTTGGAATACGAACAAAAATGTACAATTACTGGAGTCTTTCAATTTAGTTTCATTTTTCAAAATTAGTGATCTTTTACTAATTTTGCAACATATAAACAAAACCTACATTCAAATACACAAGCCTTTAGCTAAGTGAAAGCAGTCTGGATATAATTTCTGTAATTAAAACTTTTTCTTTTGTTCTCTTTGACTTCTTTAAATAATTGAGCTGATTTGAGAAACATACTGAGGAGGACAATAATGTTTGCAACTTTCTACAACAGACAATCTCAGAAGATGAGCATCCCAGAAAATAAGCATTCCAGAAGAAGTCAAAAATCACAGCCACAATGCTCAATGCACTAGAAGATCAAGAATTTTCATAATCGTAACTTAGCGATATGTCCGACATGTTCAAACCTCAGAATTTGTCAATGATTCACTGAATGCATTCTCTAAATATAACCAAGCTAACACATATTCTAACCTTGCAACTTATTCATGTTGTAGTATAAGTTATGATCCAAAAACTAAGCTCCTTCTTCTTTAACAGCGTAACAATTCTACCTTTGCACTTGTAATTTTATTACTTAATTGCATATATCTCACATTCTTAACTTTTCTCATGGGCGTAATTGTACCGTATAGATGTTCAAAGTAATATTTCATCACAGATAGCTGACCTGTTGAGTATTTTCTGTTACTGAATAAAGTACTACTGAGTACTCCAATTTTGTCCTTACTTTGTCTTTGATTGTGGTATTTAACTAATTTTGCAGGATTGTGCATGCCATTCTCAGGTGATGGCTCTAAGTGTATCTATTGAGATAGTTTAGACTGTAATTTATTACAGTTCAAAGGTGTGTCAATCAGCTGGTGTGTAAACTTTAAGATATGACTTGTAGATCCCTGTTCTCCTTCTGTGTATTTAAGAAAAGATAGAAAATATTAGTCGAGTGCTGATATCCCAAATTTGTTGGTGTGTTGCATTTTGTTACAATGATATTTGTGATGCATAATGTGGTAACTCTGATGTACTAAGAATAGTTTAGCATTGGCTTACAAGAAAATCTTACATCCAGCAGTTTTAAGATATTCATACATCTTTGTGCATTGATGAGTATATCAAATCAATGAAAAACTCTTCTTACAGTTTTTTAAATCACTTGTAGAATGTGAGCTTCATTGTCTGGGCCAGCATTTATTGCCTATCCCTAGCTGCCCTCGAGGAGGCGCTTGAAGTGCTGTTGTCCATGTACTGTAGGCAGACTCACAACGTTATTAGGGAGGGACTTCCAGGATTTTGACCCAACAACCCTGATATAATTCCATGTCAAGATGTGAGTGGCTCAGGAGAAAGTGAGGACTGCGGATGCTGGAGATCAGAGTTGAGTGTGGTGCTGGAA
>NC_057733.1:12962091-13050867 GCF_004010195.1 Chiloscyllium plagiosum
TTTCTTGATATTTTTAATCAACTTGTTCAGATATGTTATGAACACCCCTGGAACAGGTGGGATTTGAACTCTAGCCTTCTGACTGAGTGGTAGGGACATCATGAGATCCTTTTACTTGTACATTGAGACAAACAAAACCTTACAGCTATGTAAGGCTAGAATTAATAGTTAATAGCCGCAGCACAGTTTTATTGGCCAATCGCCTCTTTGGCATTGAAAATTAGCCATTATAGATATGGAGTCCTTTTCTTTAATATTTTGATTTTTAGAGGGAAAATGTTAAAAATATCAAATTTTAAACATGTTTGTTTCTTTAATACTTTAATATCTTTCTCACTTAATCCGATCTTTATTTTTACTACCATTTATCTTTTCCTTGATTTATCAATTAATTCATCTCTTTAATTCTTTTTCTCAGTCTCACAGACAGGACACATCCTTCTCGATCACATGTTCAAACATATTATATAGGTCATCATGGAGACAGGTAGGCCTTGAACTCCGACCTGAAGGAAGGGATACTGAGAGAAGAGTGCTTCTTGATATGTCCTGTATTTATTTGGTCAATGGAGGAGATCATTGCACTGACTCAGTTCTCTTTCATTGCAGCATTTTGTTTTCCCACCTGAACTTGTTTCATATTTACAGCAAGTTTGGTGGAAACACTTTTTGAGCTGAAAGGTGCAGGGGCAAGACTAAATAATTGGCAAACATCATTATATACTTAGTTACTTCCAAAATCTGACCACCAGCTTGAATGTTTTGACATATCACCACACTAAGTTTGAATTTACAATGTGCACGTTACCTTGCTTACAAAATCACGACTTTTAGCCCTGAGTTTGTTGACCTGGGATTCTGCAATATCAGCACGTTCCTCTGCTTCTTCCAATTCATGTTGTACCTTCCTAAATTTAGATAAGTGCACATTGGATTGTTCCTCCTGAAGAAAAAGGTGGATAGAATAGATGTGACCAGCCAAATATAAGCAATTACAATTATAGTTCTGAAAGTAACATATTTATCAAGCAAGCAACAGCAATCTTATTAGCAAAATATAAAGTAGTTGTACTACATTTTTTATCTCTGTTAATTGGAATGTCAAGGACACAAACTTTTAGCATCTATTCTTACGAATCTAACTGTACCCAGAGAACCACTTGGAATGGCTTCACTTTCCAAACCTCCATTTATCTGGTGGCCTCCAAGCATCTATCCTTAAACACTTCTAATCCCTTAGTCACAGAATGCCTGTCAGGAACACAATGGTACCACCCTGTTTATCATTACAACTGCTTTGTGATCCCTCCATTGTTGCTAAATGATCACATGGTGTATCTGATACCTGGTTGAACACAAATTTTCACAAAGTATTAGGAATATGTTATCTTCAGTCCCCACCACAAGCTAATAGTTGATGTAAAGTGAGCTTTTAACCACATGAATGTACAGCCGAAAGATTCCCAATTTTCACCTCCAATACCTTATCCAATCCTGTTCTCGCCTCAGATTATCTGCTACTGAAAACCTCATCCATGCTTTTGTCATCTCTAGACTTCACTCTTGTAATGCACTCATGATTGGTCTCTCATTTTCTACGTTCCATAAGTTTGAGGTTATCCATAATTCTGCTCCCAAATCCTAACTTGCATTACATCCAGTCCTCCTGTGTTCATGATACTGGATTCCATTCCACATATGTCTCAGTTTTAAAGACTTCATATCTGGTTATAAAGTCTTCCAGGGCCTCACCACCCCTTATATCTGTTATTTCCTGCAGCACTGAAAATCTCTGAGACAACTTTGCTCCTGTAATTAAGGCTACTTATACATTATGATTTTAATTACTCCACCATTGGCAATTGCCCTTCAGATCCTAAAGTGTGAGACTTCAAAATTTTCTCCCGAAACCTTTCTTGGTATTCCTTTGAAGACAATCCTTAAAATCTACATCTTTGATGATGTTCTTGGACATCCACCCTATTACCTGTTTATACAACTCAGTGTCATATAGTTAAAGCAATGAAGTGGTGGAGGCTAGTACAATTGCAACATTTAACAGGCATCTGGATGGGTATATGAATAGGAAGGGTTTGAGGGATATGGGCCAGGTGCTGACAAGTGGGACGAGATTAGGTTGGGATATCTGGTCGGTGTGGATGAGTTGGACTGAAGAGTCTGTTTCAGTGCTGTACATCTGTATGACTCTATGACTCTTAACTGCTTTTCCAGTGATTAGGAATTGGCAATAAATGTCAGTAACACAGAACTCCCTTTGTTTAAAAAAATAGTTGATGTCATCTCTGTAAAGTACCATTGGGTGTTTCCTATGTTAATGATGCCACACAAATACATGTTATGTTGACTTAAACCTTTCTTTGCAGTTAATTACATAATCATAATGGAATAAACAATAGCTTTGGATAAAACCACAAGCATAAGCACGTGGATGAAGATATGTTACATTTTCTTAGCTGTGTGCTTGAAAGTATAAGCATTACTTACAGCCTCTTCAGACTGCCTCTTATAGGTTTTAACTTTCATTTGCAGTTTGTCAACTAGGTCCTGAAGTCGCAGATTATTTTTTCTGTCTTCTTCAGTCTGTGTACAGAATTTGAACAGTAAGTTAAGGAGAATATTTACTGATGACATTACCATTTGTAAAGCTCTCCAGCTAAATGTCTGTATTAAACAATTTAAAGTTTTCAGACTAACTTAATTATTTACGACTTAGTTACTTACTGACAGCTCAGCGTTCCATTCTATGAGGCAAATCAAACCAAGCAGGAAAATTCTAAGTTTGAATAGCTGTGCTTTTTTAAATTTAAAAATGTACTTTATTCATAAAGGTATCTTTATGTACATATATAGTTACTAAAGTAGTTCCATTCTGTACAGTAACATATTAAGAAAACAAACAAACTATCAGAGTTTGACTGTATCCAGCAAAGCAACCAAAGGCAATTCTTACTTGTATAAGATTATATTTACATACTTTTGAGGATGTGCTTTTTCATTAGTCGATCAGAGCAACAGAAGTGGAGCAGTGTACTGTTTTTGGTTTAGAGACTGAGATTAGTGTATCAGCCTAGCTTCTCTCTCATGGGACTGCTGTATGTCTGATGTCTGCAAATGATGGGTCAGGACATGTTAATGCTCAGTGAAGGTGGTATCAAGCTTTGCTGTGGCACTCTGTGACTAAACAACTATCATGGACAGACTATCAAGAGATATACATGAATAATAATAATTTGGTGAGGTACCAAAGCATATGCAGATATTCACATCAAATCAAACCCTCAGAAGAATGAAAACTGATGAGAAACAAAATACAATTTCCGAATACAGGATCTTTGAGTTCATAAATATGTAAAATTACTGTTCCTAGTAGAACTGACATAGGGATCAGAAGGCTCCATCTTTTAATTCACTTTGCATTACATCTCAATCAGGATGCATTGCTTACCCTTAGTTGAAAAAGAAAAATCAGGAAAAGCGTCCTGTTACCATTCAGTTTTGGGGAGGTATGAAGCAAGAATGCCGAGTGAATCAGAATTGGGCCAATTAAGTTACTATTCATAATAGATGGCTGGTCAACACACACTGGCTGATATTTCTCACAAAGTGACTGCAGTACTTGAATGAATTATAGAAGGGTGACTAGTCTTTCTGGTATTGTATTGCAACAAGAGGTAAAGGTTTAAAGAAAAGGAACGAAAAACATCTTTGATTTAGAAAATAAATTAAAAGTTAATTCAAATTACATGTCCCTACCTGATACAGGAGTTCTTTGACCTTCCTTTCAAATTTACGCAAACCTTTAATTGCCTCTGCACATCGTTTTTGCTCAGCTTCGAGTTCATTCTCAAGCTCACGTACCTACAATATAAATGAAGTAATCTTCAACAAAAAGCTAAGAATACCTGAATACATTTATATTTGTTCCAGTAGAAGCATTACAAGATTTTCTCTTTTGAGGATCACATTATTCATAAAGAGGAAGTACTAATGAATTGTGCCCTGGTCTAGTTTGCACAATTCTTAAGATTTCATACCCTCGCCTCCAGTTTCTGGAGCTGTTTCTTTCCACCTTTCATAGCCAGCTGCTCTGCCTCATCCAGACGGAGTTGCAGATCTTTCACAGTCTGTTCCAGATTCTTTTTCATTCTTTCCAAATGAGCATTGGTGTCTTGTTCCTTCTTCAGTTCTTCTGCCATCATAGCAGCCTTGTAATGACATTATGAGATATCATCAGCATTAACAGACAGATAAAATGCGTCTTAAAGAGATCTAGTAGAGTACCATGGAATTACTATTAAAATTGATACAGGGCCTTACATCTGTTATGGCTTTCTTTGCTTTCTCTTCTGCATTTCTTGATTCTTGAGTAGCATCTTCAACTTCACTTTGAAGCTGGCTAATATCAGTTTCAAGTTTCTTCTTTGTGTTTATGAGGCTGGTATTCTGTTGAAATAATTGGTCAGAGATACTATGGTCCACATACCATAATGTCACACAGCTAAATCAGTCTGAAAGATTTCTGTTGTTTCACTTTACCTGGGTGTGCAGGAGTTGCACACGTTCACTTGCATCAATTAATTCCTGCTCAGCAATTTTGCGCGCTCTATCTGTTTGTTCAAGGGCTGCTCTTATTTCTTCAATTTCAGCAAGCTGTAAATTGCATCTCCGTTCAACCATGGCCAGTTGTTCCTTCAGGTCATCTTGGCATCGGAGGGCCTCATCAAGATGCAACTGGCATTCCTTAAAACAAGATTGGTAATTGATATTAACAAATTGTACTTTAAAAATTCTCACATACAATCTAATTCTAGCCATCAGTATAATTAGGCATTATTGATGTTTATTGTTTCATTTTTATCTTGCAACCTTCTAGTTTAAGTTAACCCTGCAAGGTAAATAACTAGGTGGTCCATTGACAATACATTATGTACATAATGGAATTTTGCGTGCGATAAGTAATCTCAATTTAAAGATGGACATATTTTACAGCTTTTAAAGATCAATCAAAGAAAATCTTGTACAAACATTAAAAATTCACCATAAAAGTCTTCGATTCATTAACACTAATTTATTATTACCAAGCCTCACGTACCTTGAACTGGACTTGCAAGTTTCGGAAATGTTTTACAGCATCTGCTGCTTGGCGGTTTGCATGATTCAGTTGAATTTCCATTTCATTCAGGTCTCCCTCCATCTTTTTCTTGATCCTCAAAGCATCATTTCTGCTCCTAATTTCAGCATCCAAAGCAGTCTGCATAGTGTCAACTGTCCGCTGATAATTCCTTTTGATTTGGTCAATCTCTTCATCTTTTTCCGCAATCCGCCTGTCCACTTCTGCTTTCACCTGGGTCAATTCCAGCTGAATACGTAGGATTTTGCTTTCTTCATGCTCCAAAGATGCCTTAAAACATGTGACACAGGACAAGATCAAATATTTAATCAGGTAATAGATTACCGCAGCTGCTAGAAACAGTGGTGTACTTGTAATGTCACTGGGCTAGTAAACCAGAGGCCTACGATAAGGGTCTGAGGACATGGGTTAAAGTCCAGAACAACTGGTGAAATATGAAACTTATCTGGAACATAAAACTAATGTCAGTAATGGTGATTGTGGCAACTATCATAAATGATTGTCATGATCTATCTGGCTCACTAATACCCTTCAGGGAGAGCTACCCTTATTGATGAGGCCTTCATGTGACTACAGAGCCACCACAATTGTCTGAGGCTTAAAAACAAGCCACTGAGTTCAGGGGGAAATTAGAGATAGACAATAACAGCTGGTGTTGCTTGGTGAGACTCAGAACTCATGAAAGAATGTTTGAAGAAGGTTTGAGGAAAAAAATTGTGGAGATGCAAATGGTCTGGCTACAATGGCCATCATAACATATTAAAAAAACTAGCTTATCAAAACTCTACTATTCCCATGAGTTTGTGTTACAATATTTTGCAATAGTAACATTATCACAAATGGTCATCCTATGCTGCCATAACTTCTTCAAGAAACTAGCAAGAAATTCTGAAGTCCACATATACGCAGTTAGACACAAATATCCAAAAACTACTGCCAGTGAGACTTTGCTTCACTGCAGAGTAGCCCGTTAAGATCTCTCCAAGGTTGAACCTTTTCGAGATACTTGATCTGACAAGAACTTTGACTCATACACTTTTGATTTTGCTGTTGAAATGTTTACACCATGTTGAATGAAATGTAACTGCATATTAAGTTCATTGTTCCTGCTAGACAACCTCATAGAACCCGGTAGAGTAAATTCATTGCTGTGAAATAGCAAATTTCCTCGTTAAGAAATTCCACATATTTTCAAAATAATAATGTTCTTGCAACTTTCTTTTTGTTTTCTATCCTAATTTCATGTTTAAATCCCAATTATCTTTGATCTGTAAAATTGAAAGACATAAAAGTGAAAGGGTTCAGTTGTTTCCATTTCTTGGTTTGCTGTCAAGAGATTGTTCACCTTACCTAACGGCAGAATTGTTCCTGGTTTCCGAAAAATCTGCCTGACTCAGTTACATTCAAGCTGACCTTGTGAGGAAAGAAACTTGTATTGCAGAGACCTGACTTTTAGTAATGAATGTAATGAATAAAAAATGTGCAAACATTGCAAGTTCTTGTGATAACTTTCTTAGAGGTCAGAGAAGGCCAGAAAATCCAACTGATTAAAACTAATAATGCTGTCCAAACAGACACATCACTCACAGTGGCAAACATCCAGAACTAATTGGTGGACTTACTTTACACTATCATTTCCTCTGCACTAACAGCATCTCACATTTAGCCTTCTCTTTAATTTTAACAAGATACAATGTTTGCAAATCTATTGCTTATTAAAGTCACCACCAAAAGTTAGAGTTTCCAATTAACAGTATAATTTTTAGTGAAGTAATAAATATTCTCAGTGCCATTCAATCTGTTTGACTAAGAATTCAAAAAAATTAAAGTATTCAAACTCATATTCATACATGCAATCAACTTATAGAACATAGAAATGCCCGCTTAAATGCCCATAATGAGGGAGAGTCCACCACTGCTACTGGCAGGGCATTCCATGAACTCACGACTCGCTGAGTAAAGAACCTACCCCTAACATCTGTCCTATACCTACCCCCCTTAATTTAAAGCTATGCTCCCTTGTAATAGCTGACTCCATACTTGGAAAAAGATTCTCACTGTCGACTCTATCTAAACCCCTAATCATCTTATAAAGATTAGTAAACTTTAATCTTCCATACCATCAAATTATAATCTTAAATTATTTTGTTCCAATCCTTGCAGTCTCTTTCATTGATCTAGTATTTCATTTCCCTCTCTTTATTTATCTTTCTATAGCTGATCTAACAGTAAATTCACCTTATTTCCTCTCAATCCTTTGCTCAATTTCTTTCTCAATCATTAAATCTTCCTGGTTCAGTATTGCTGGTTCCTCCAGTATCTAAAGTCTCAAGATACTCACTTGCCTCACGTTTATATCACTAGCTCACACATCCAACAGGCTATGGCACAGAAAATATTTGAATTAATGGGTACAAGGAAGAGTCAAGCTAAAAGTGAAAGTTATAAGATTTTCTGCCTCCACAAAAATTCAATAAGTCCCAGTCAAATCCAGCAAACAAACCTCAGCCTCTTCCAATGCTGCTTGAAGATCAGCCTTTTCTTGCTCAGCTAATTTTTTGGCCTTTTCCAGCTCATGGATAGTCTTTCCATTCTCACCAATCATTTCAGTCAGATCTGAGATCTCCTCTGGTTAAAGAAATAAATAGTTTTTGAATTAAGTTATGAATAAATTTTCATTTAAGTTGAATGTTTATATGCTTGCCAGAAATCATTCTGTCACTTAGAAGAACTCACGCTGTAGATTCTTATTCTCTCGTTTAAGAGTTTCCAGGTTATCCAAAGCTTCCTCATAAGCATTCTTCATCTTGAACAGTTCTGTGCTTAGAGAACGGGATTCCTTCTGTGTTGCCTCCAGGTCAGTTTGGGTCTCTTCATATTTCTGCTTCCATTCTGCCAGGATCTAAGATGTCACAGGAATGCAGTGAGCATGTTGTTCAAAACTACATGTAACTGACTGTAAATAACTCAACTGTTGTGATGTTACCTTGTCAAAATTTCGCTGCTTCTTATCAAGAGCAGCTGCAGCAGCATTTGCTCTCTCCACATCAATCATTAGATCTTCCACTTCACCTTGCAAGCGCAGTTTTGTCTTTTCCAACGAGGCACATTTAGAATTCACTGCTTCGACATTGTCCTCAGCATCTTGGAGTCGCTGCGCAAGTTTTTTCCTGAAGGTGATAACAACCATTCAACTGTTGCCAAAACAGCGAAAACATCACTCGAAGAAAGCACAAGTTAAAATTCTCTTAATGGACCTACTTGGCCTCTTCCAGTTCCTCTGTGCGTTGGATTGCATCAGTTTCATATTTTGTTCTCCACTGAGCAACTTCACTGTTGGCCTTGGACATGCCACGCTGGAGCTCAGCCTTTGCTTCCTGTTCCTCTTCATATTGTTCACGGAGCAAATCACAGTCATGGCGGGCAGATTGTAGAGCATGTGCCAAGACACTCTTAGCCTGAAATATTTCAATTTGAAAGGAAATGGTTAAAATACTATGTTTAAAAGAGTAAACACAAAAGAATCTTTTCCAAAAAAAAAATAGTAGCCTATGCAAGGATCAATCCTTTATCATAATTATCAAAATAAGCGCAATGAAATATCACTCAAAGAACAAGGCAGCAGATGGCTCAGTAGTTAGCTCTGCTGCCTCACAGTGCCAGGGACCTGGGTTCCATTCCACACTTGGGCAACTGTCTGTGTGGAGTTTGCATATTCTGTCTGTGCCTGTGTGGTTTCCTCCCACAGTTGAATCACGTGGAGGTTAGGTGGATTAGCCATGGGAAATGCAAGGTTCCAGGGACAGTGTGAGTCTGGGTGGGTTGTTCTTTGGAATGTCAGTATAGACTCAATAAGCTGAATGGCTTGCTTCCACGCTGTAGGGATTCTATGATTTATATGAAATTAAATGTCTATAATATTTGAATTAATTCCTAAGATCAATCAAGTATTTCAGAAAACACATTTATAATTCACTAAATGGTAAAGCATGATCATGCCACAGTTTTCACCTTAGTTTCTTCCTCCAACTGCCTTTTTAGCTCCTCAATTTGTTGTGTGAATGCTTGTTTCCCTCGATTAAATTGTGAAATCAGCGCATCCTTTTCTTCAACCTGGCGACTTAGTTCCCCTTAAAATTTAAAAGAAATATAATTGAACCAAACAAAAATTGGTAATGATAACTCTGGTCTATTGTTGGAATGTTTACCTTAAGTACCTCTTCTCACAGAGCTGTACATGAAGATATGAAAGTGGTCAGTATTGAGTTAGTTTTGCACCAATCATGTTTGCTCACCATCGACATGTGTGGTGAAGCATGATAATGGGACTGGTCAAAAAAAATACCATGGATACAAAAGATCCAAAGGAGGTAATAAATGAGAATATAATTTCAATCTGAACCTTCAAGTAGTTATGAAGTTTACAAGAGACATACCATTTTCTGTCTGTAATCGAGCTCGGTGTGTTGATGTGTCATTCATAAGACGCGTTTGTTCTTCATGTTTTGTTTTTATTTCATTAAGTTGGTCCTCAAGAGTTCGATAATTTTTCTCAAGATTACCCTGCAATTCAATTATTTATGACACATAAACAGTGCGTATATATACAGTAATAACTTGTCTGCAATAGTTACAACAGAAAGACAATTTGTGACACACCTTTAGTTTAGAAACCATTTCCATATTGCTGGCCATGTCATCAATTTCCATCTTCAGCTCACTCTTTTCCTTCTCCAGCTTCTGTTTCACACGTTGCAGATTGTCGATTTGTTCCCCAAGTTCAGCCACACTATCAGCCTGCTTCTTGCGAAGAGCAGCAGCTGTGGCTTCATGCTGGAGGGTTGCTTCTTCCAGATCGCGGCGCATCTTCTGAAACTCTGCTTCACGTTTCTTGTTCATTTCGATCTGTGCTGCAGTCGCCCCGCCAGCTTCTTCTAGTCGTTCACTGATTTCCTCCAGCTCACGGGCATAGTCAGCCCTTTGCTTCTCTGCCTTAGCACGAACCGTACGTTCAGCGTCAATTTCCTCTTCGAGTTCTTCAATACGGGCCTAGCATTTAGAATATATTAACTTTGATCATGCTTTATCTGACAACAGCCAAGTAAACACAGATAACTTTTATATAAACATACTTGCAGTTCCTTGATTTTTTTCTGCAGCTGCATTCCAAGAACCTGCTCATCTTCAATCTTACTCTGATACTGGCTTATTTCAAAGTCCTTCCTGCAGTACATATACAATGAAAGTTACAATCTAATATAACATGCAAACCATGAGGATATTACAAAAAAAAGACCATTTCTTACTTCTTCACTTTCTCTTCCAATTGTTGTTTGTCATTTTCTAAGTCCATTACTGATTCCTGAATCAGCTTCAAATCTCCTTCAAGCTTCCTCTTTACTCTCTCAAGGTCCATGCGAAGCTTTTTCTCTTGTTCTAGAGAACCTTCAAGCTGCAATAAGCAACAAAAATCATCAAACTCTTTGAGACTCTCAACAGAAATATTCAAAGTTCATAATATTCATGAAGTAATACCAACATCGTCCACTTGTTGTTCCAATTTAGCTTTGGTTTTGGTTAAGGTATTAACTTTGTCCTCTTCAGCCTGGAGGTCATCAAGTGTTTGCTGATGAGCTTCTTGAAGGGCTTTCTTCTCCTTTGTTAATTTGACAATGCTTTCGTCAAGGGAAGCCATTTCTTCTGTAAGATTCTTAACCTTTTAAATAAATCCCAGGTTTTAGTTAGTTAAATGTGCAATTTATATAAGTTAATAACTTTATTCCCGACGCAAATAAATACCTTGTTTTCAGTGGCATGTTTTTCCCTTTCAACTTTGGCTAGTGTGAGTTCCAGGTCATCAATATCCTTCTTTAACTCCGAACATTCATCTTCTAGTTTTCTCTTCTTGGATGTTAACTCTGCATTACATTCCTCTTCATCCTCCAGTCTTTCACTGAGTTCCTTGACTTTGGCTTCTAAATTAATTTTGCTTTTGATGAGCTGGTCACACCTTTCTTCTGCATCTGCCAGGCCGTCTGCTTCCTTTTTGGGAAAGAAAATATATCCTTTTTTACCTGAGCAACTTATTGACTCCTTGTGATAGAGAGCTGAGGGATAGAGTACTTGTGTACATTTAAGACTGAGTTGATAAATTCCTGATCTGTGGGAAATGAAATGTTACATGGAAAGCACAAGAAAGTTGACATGAGGAATTTTGGATCAGCCATGATCCTATTGAATGGAAGAGCGGGCTCAAAGGGCCAAATGCCTATTCCTGTTCCTATTTTTTATGGTCTTATGGTCTTAATACTCACTACCTAAGATTATAGAGATTGAGAAAAATATGGAACTGCATTTCATACAATTGCATCCCTAGCACCTTATTCTAGAAGACTTCATTTAAGGCCACATTATTACAAAGTAGAGGATCGCAAAGGCATGTACAGAATTAGAGCTTTTCATGAAATGTGAGATAGAGCTGCCAACTCTTAGTGAATGTGTTTCAATTCCAGTCTGGAGTTTATGATGCTTATTAATCAAGAAATTGACAAATCTGTCAAATTGTGAAAAAAGAAGAGTTGTCCCATGATCAGGTCCAGTCACATGCCCAGTCAGTGAGTACTTTGTTAAGTAGTCCAGGGGCTTCAAGGTTCAGAGCCCACACTGAGTTAGAAACCAGAAGGAAGACTGCAACACAAAAGCAGGGAAGATATGCAGAACCTTTCTTAACTATTGACCTGACCCTAGCTATAGTATTATCGCTCCTGTACAAGGTCAAGCTGGCAACTCCATAATGATCGAACATTTCCTGATGGCCCTCTTAAATAGCACCTTGGATTGGGAACACACTTTGTTTCTAGAAATGGGCAAGTAATTCTAAAACCAAGTAACAAAAAAAATGAAAACATTTAAGTTTATTGTGTGGGTTACTTACTGACTGAACTTGAAGCAATAAGTCGTTCTTTTCTTGAAGCAGGCTAACCATTTTTTCTTCCAATTCTTTCCTTCTCGCTTCTGATTTCGCGAGTGCTTCTTTAGTCTTCTCAAACTCTACTTTCATATTGGCCATTTCCTTTTCAGCTTCTGCACTCCTCAAAAGAGGCTTGATCTTGAAAAACAGTTTCATCCATGGCCAGTGTTTGACATTCATGAATGCACGGATGTTGTACTGGATAGTGAAGATGGCATCTCTGTAGAATGACATTAAACAGAAGTGTTACTATCATTTGCATTGCTTAATCTTCATTACTGAAATGATTAACTTTACCAAATACCTTCTCTCTAACATCTTCTGATATTCAACTCTCATTAGAAAACCACGACAAATGGCTTGTGTGCGTGTGATGATTTGGGCCAATTTGTCATCTCTCATTTCCTCTAGAATACCCAGGAGACCAGCCTTGAAAAATACCTTGAATAGAATGAATAATATTTTAACTAGAAGAGTTACCCAGTGGTTCACTGTCCTTTGATTCTATCATACAGGCTTTAGACCCAAACATTTACCTTAGTATGGCCAAACCGATACTGGTTGTGATCAACATCAATGGAGCTTAGCAGTTTCTCAGAAGCCTTCTTGCTGTCAATAAATTGTCCTTCGGGTATGGCACTTGCATTTAAGAGTTTGTATCTGTATTTTCCAAAGAATATGTTATTTATTTTTATATAGTGCCTATTTTATTAATCTAGTGTATAATTAAGAGACAGATGTTATATAGATCAAAATCACAATTATCATCTCTATCACTAAGGGCATCTGTGGCAGCATTTTAATATCCAAGTCAGAAATATTTAGTTTTAAGATCCACTTCAGAGAGTGGAGCACCTTATCCAGAATGATTCCTTAATGTATTACTGATGAAGTGTTAAAGGTTTTGGATCAGACTCAGCCTTCTCAGATGGAGTGAAAATTTCCCACAGCACTGTTTGAACAAGGGCGTGTATTTTGTATGCCAATATTTATTCCTCAACTTGCATCGACAAAGCTTGATTACCTGGCTGAGAAACCCAATGCTGCTTTTGGGATCTCGCTGCTTGTGAATTGGCTGCAGCGTATTTGAAAAATGTGTGCCCGTGTGAAGAGCTATGAAATGCTTTGTAACATCCCACTGCCATGAAGTTCATGATATCAGCGCTTTCCAAACGTTTTCCCATCATGACCCTATTTTGGAGATTGAAAGTTGCTGGGATCTCAGACTCTGGAAGTGGGGTGAGGTGAGGGAAAGAGATGATGATTGTGAGAGTATGGAGAGAAAAGGTGTGTACAAATGAAGTGGGGGAGTGACGAAATGCCTTTTTGGGGAAAGTAATGCCTGTGATATGGAACAGATGCCTGTGATATGGGCATGAAGGACTATAAGGGGGCAGAATGTGTGTGGTGAGGAGAAGAGTTGCATGTTTGTGAGGTGGGGAGCGGGATGCTTGTGCATGGGGTAAGCGGAAGATGCTTGATGGGCAGGAAATAACTATGGAAAGAGAGAAAATGCCTGTGAAGGGGATGGGGAATTGGAGGAGCATGGGGCAAGGAAAAGATCTGTGAGAGGTGCGGGGATCTGTAAAACACACTGGGATTTTATAGAGAGAGTACATAACTTCCCATTAGGTTTGTTTAACAATAGCGTTCAGGTGTATTGGATTAAGCCATGTTCACTGTTTACAAAAACAATGCAAAATTTAAAGGGTCCTCAGCTATTCACAAGTGGTTGGAGCTCCACAACAGGCATTGCTATGTAAGGGCCCACAATCACAAATATTTAGCTATTGACCCCAAGTGGTCTACAGTTTGGGAAGCCCTTCTCTATATCAATACAATTCATTTCTAGTTCACTCTATAAAGTAAATTGTTACCTTTGTTTAAAGTCAGCATAAAGGATTCTGCTTGGAAATCCCTTTCTGCAAATCCTAATACCTTCCAACACACCATTGCATCTCAACTGATGAATGACCAGCTGATTCTCTATCAGACCTAAATGGTGAACATAACAAAAACAAAATAGCATTTTAAGAAACTCTGGATCCTGATATTGGCATTAGTCAAATATAGACAAGGAGATCTGCTGATTACCACTTATATCACCACCATTCACTCCAACCCCCACACCTAAGCTGATGAATCAATATTCCACATTAAATGCCACTTGGAGGAAGCACTGAGAGTGGCAATGGCATGTAATGATGTCTGGGTGTGGTACTTTAATGTCCATTACCAAGCATGGCTCGACAGCACTGCTACTGACTGAGCTAGTCAAGCTCCAAAGGACATAGCTACTAGACTGGGTCTGTGGCAGGTGATGAAGGAATGAACAAGAGGGAAAAACATATTTGACTTCATCATCACCAATATGTCTGCCAGAGATGCATCTGTTCATGAGAATATTATTAAAAATGGCCACTTCTGGAGACAAAGTCTCACCTTCACATTGAGGGTACCTTGCATCATGTTGTGTGGTGCTATCATTGTGCTAAACGGTATAGGCATTACAGACCTAACAACTCAAAACTGGGCATCCATCGGGTGTTGTGGGCCATCAGCAGTGGTAGAATTATACTTAAAGCACAATCAGAAACCTCATGGCTTGACATATCCCACATTCTACCATTACCATTAAACTGGGGGTATCAATCCTGGACAAAGAAGACTGCAGAAGGGCATGCCAGGAATAGCACCAGGCATATATAAAAATGAGGTGCCAAGCTGTTGAAGCTACAGCACAGAACTACTTGTGTGCCAGACAACAGAGGTTGCAGGTGATTTACAGAACTAAGCAATTCTATAATGAAGGATCTGACTAAGCTCTGCAGTCCTATCACATCCAGTTTTAACGGATAATTAAATAATTAAACAACTCATTGAAGGAGGAGGGTCCACAAATATCACCATCCTCAATGATGGGACAGCCCAGCACAGTGCAAAAGATGTGGCTGAAACATTTACAACAATCTTCAGCCGGAAGTGCTGAGTTGATGATCCATCTCGGTCTCCTAAGATTTCCAGAATTCCAGTTGCCAGCTTTCAGCCAATTGAATTCACTCCACACCAAATCAAGAAACAACTTGAGGCAATGAATGCTTCAAGGGCTAATGGGCCTCAATAATGATTCCTTGTCAATACTGAGGAACTATGCTCCAGATCCTGGCTTCCAGTACTTCTGATCTGTAACACTGGCATCTACTGACACTGTGGAAAATTGCCCATGTATATTATTACAGAAAAAGCAGGACAAATCCAGCCCAGCCAATTGTCACCCCGCCAGTCTTCACTTGATCATCAGCAGGGTGATGGAAAGTGTCAACAATAGTGCTATCAAGTGGCACCTACCAAGCAACAACCTGCTCAGTGACACCTAGTTTGGATTCTACAAGGGCCATTCAACTCTTGACCTCATTACAGCCTTGGTTCAAACAGGGACAAAAGAGCTGAATTCCAGAAGTGAGGTGAGAGTGACTGTCCTTGACATCAAGGCCACATTTTTCAGAATGCACAATTAAAGAGCCCTAGCAAAACCAGAATCAATGGGCATTGGAGTTGGGAATCAGTTATCTCAGTTCCAGGACATATTTGCAGGAGTTCTTTAGGGTATTGTCCAAATCCAACCACTTTTACCGACTTCCTCAATGACCTCCTTTCCATCACAAAATCAGAAGTGGGGATAATTGCTGATGATTCGCACAATGGTCAGCACCATCACAACTCCTCAGACACTGAAACAGCCAATGTCCAAATGCAACAAGACCTGGACAATATCCTTTAAGGCATGGAAAAACTAGCCATTTGAATATAGAACTGGCTCAAAGATAGAAGACAGAGGGTAGTGGAGGATTGTTTTTCAGACTGGAGGCCTGTGACCAATGGTGTGCCACAAGGATCGGTGCTAGGTCCAATATTTTTCATCATTCATATAAATGATTTGGATGTGAACATAAGAGTCATAGAGATGTACAGCACTGAAACAGACCCTTCGATCCAACCTGTCCATGCCGACCAGATATCCCAACCCAATCTAGTCCCACCTGCCAGCACCCGGCCCATATCACTCTAAATCCTTCCTATTCATATACCAATCCAGGTGCCTCTTAAATGTTGCAATTGTACCAGCCTCCACCACTTCCTCTGGCAGCTCATTCCATACACGCACCACCCTCTGCATGAAAAAGTTGCTCCTTAGGTCTCTTTTATATCTTTCCCTTCTCACTCTAAACCTATGCCCTCTAGTTCTGGACTGCCCCACCCCAGGAAAAAGACTTTGTCTATTTATCCTATCCATGTCCCTCATGATTTTATAAACCTCTATGAGGTCACACCTCAGCCTCCGATGCTCCAGGGAAAACAGTCCCAGCCTGTTCAACCTCTCCCTAAACTCAAATCCTCCAATCCTGGCAACATCCTTGTAAATCTTTTCTGAACGTCTTTCTGATAGGAAGGAGACCAGAATTGCATGCAATATTCCAACAGTGGCCTAATCAATGTCCTGTACAGCCGCAACATGACCTTCCAACTCCTGTACGACTAGTAAATTTTCAGATGACACCAAAATTGGAGATGTAGTGGACAGCAAAGAAGGTTACCTCAGATTGCAACAGGATCTTGATCAGATGGGCCAATGGACCGAGGCGTGGCAGATAAATGCTAGTTGATGCGTTTTGGAAAAGCAAATCAGGGCAGGACTTACACACTTAATGGTAAGGTCCTAGGGCGTGTTGCTGAATAAAGAGACCTTGGAGTGCAGGTTCATAGCTCCTTGAAAGTAGAGTCGCAGGTAGATAGGATAGTGAAGAAGGCATTTGGTATGCTTTCCTTTATTGGTCAGAGTATTGAGTACAGGAGTTGGGAGGCCATGTTGTGGCTGTATAGGACATAGGTTAGGCCACTGTTGGAATATTGCGTGCAATTCTGGTGTCATTGCTATCGGAAGGATGTTGTAAAACCTGAAAGGGTTCAGAAAAGATTTCCAAGGATGTTGCCAGGGTTAGAGGATTTGAGCTATAAGGAAAGGTTGAATAGGCTGGGGCTGTTTCATGGAGTGTCAGAGGCTGAGGGGTGACCTTATAGAGGTTTATGAAATCATGAGGGGCATGGATAGGATAAATAGACAAAGTCTTTTCCCTGGGGTGGGGCAGTCCAGAACTAAAGGATATAGACTTAGGGTGAGAGGGGAAAGATATAAAAGAGACCTAAGGGGAAACTTTTTCATGCAGAGGGTGGTGTGTGTATGGAATGAGCTGCCAGAGGAAGTGGTGGAGGTTAGTACAATTGCAACATTTAAGAGGCATCTGGATGGGTATATGAATAGGAAGGGTTTGGAGGGATATGGGCTGGGCGATTGCAAGTGGAACTAGATTAGGTTAGGCTATTTGGTCGGCATGGATGAGTTGGACCGAAGGGTCTGTTTCAGTGCTGTACATCTCTATGACTCTATGACTGATAGTGGCAAATAACATCCACACAAATGCAAGGCAACTAACATCTCCAGTAAGAGAGAACCAACTATTGTCTCTTGACATTCAATGGCATTACTATCACTGAATCTTCCACTATCAACATATTGGTGTTTACCAATTACCAAAAGCTAAACTGAGCCAGTCATATAAATTCTATCACTACGTCAGCAGGTTAGAAGCTGGAATACTTGCAATGAGTAACTTATCTCCTGACTATCTAGGCATAAGTCAGCAGTGTGATGGAATACTGTTCACTTGCCTGGATGATTGCAGCTCCAAAAATACTCAAGAACCACCCAGGAGAATGAAGCTATATAATTGCCACCACATCCAAAAACATCTACACTAACTATCACCAACACTCAGTAGTAGTAGCGTGTACCATCGAAAAGATGCACTGCAACAATTCAGCAAGGGCACATAAAACAGTACCTTCCAAAACAATGACCACTAGTATCTAGAAGGACAAGGCAGATGCATGGGAACACGACAACCAGTAAGCTCCCTTCCAAGCAGCTCATCATCCTGTCTTGAAAATATATTTTTGTTCCCATTGGGTCAAAATCTTGGTCCTCCTTCCCCAGCAGCATTGTGAGGTACATACAGCAAATAGACTAGCAGCAGTTCAAGAAGGCAGCTCACCACCGTATTCGCAAAGATAATAAATTCTGGCCTAAACAATGATAACCCCACATCCTGTGAATGAATTTAAAAGAAGTGCCAATACATTATGTGAAAATTCATACCTGGAGTCTTGGTTTCATTGGGGATTATACAACGTACAAAGTGTGGATGAGTGCTTCTTAGATTGGTCATTAGCTTATTCAGATTTTCCTACAATACAGAAGAGAAATAATTTATCACAAACAAACAGAAAGAAATTGAATGTAATTCTGTAATAATTACTGACTGATTTATTGAATATAAACATGGCTGAGCTACCTCAACTCAACTTTCCCATTCTCCACGCTCCCCCCCCACCCCACATATCTTGTAATTCTTGTGAAAGTAAATATCAATCTATTTCAGCCTTGATTACATTCAATGCTGCAGCATCTAGAACCTTCTGGATTAGAGAATTCCAAAGATTCACAATCCTCTCGAGTTAAGAAATTTCTCCCTATCTCAGTGAAAAATGATTAATCCTTTAACATGAGGGGCACAGCCTTCGGTTAAGTTTCTCAGTCAAGGGGAAACAGTCTCTCAGTATCTATGCTGTCAAGCCTCTTCAGAATCTTGTACGTCTCAATGAGATCAATTGTTATTCTCTTCAACTCCACCAACTTTAAGCCCAGTTTCTCAACATGGGCCAAACCTTTCACCCAGGACACAATCTGGTGAACTTTCAGCGCGCTGTCTACAAAGCAACTATATCCTTCTTTTGAGACAGAGACAAAAGTTGAATGCAATACTCAAGATATAGTCTCACCAGAGGTTTGTACAATTGCAGCAAGACTTTCCATATTCATGTATGTTAATTTTTTAGCAATAAAGGCCAATGTGCCATTTGTCCTCCTAATTGCCCAATGCACCTGCATGTTTTTTATCAGACAAGTTGCTGAATACTCAATTAAAATGTTCATATATTTTTGTATTCTCGTTGAGCCTTCATTGTTTTATTGTGTAGTCAAGTTTGGGGCTAATTAGTCTCTCAAAAGCTTGAGATCATGGTCTTTTATGCAAGAACTCTTTAGTTAAAGCTGAACATATACATACATAGTGCAAGGTTCAAACTTCTACTCCCTTCCAAATTCCAATGTACTCATGATTCTGTTATCATCACTATTTCATCCCTATGTATCCTTCTGATGTTAACTCTATTACTCTACACTCATCATGCATTAGATTCCTACATAGCTTCGTATCATCACTAAACTCAGACACTTCATCAAATCCATTCATATAGATTATAAAAAGTCGAGGCCCTAACACTGATCCTTGTGTCAATCTACCAGCCACAGCCTAACAATTGAAAATGCCCCATCTATCCATACACTCTGCTTCCTTCCCTTTAATCAATCCTCTATCCACATTAATACATTACTCCTAACTCGTGAGTCTTTTTTTTATATTCACTCTTTGTCTTATCAACTGCCTTTTGGAAATCCATGTACACAATTTGTTCACCTTACGCGTTTCATCTTTCATGTTTCACCAATCCATGTTCCTCTTCTTCATTGTTTCTTAAAACATTTTAATAAATTTGACAAGTATGATTTTCCTTGTGCAAAATCATATTGAGCTGGTCTTATCACACTGTAATTTTCTTCATACATTGTCAAGACTTCCTAAATCCTAGTGCTTTTTTACCAGTGACTATTGTCAGGCTAACTCGTTTATAGATTTTATTTATCTCTCTCTATCCTTTTGTGAACAGAAAATTACATCTGAGAACTGCCAAACTGCTGGGACATTTCTAGCAATTAAGGAATATTGGAAAAGCATAACAGCACACGTACCATCTCTACAGCCTTTTGCAATTCTATAATGTAGCCTTATCAGATCCCAAGGTTTTGTTGGCCCCATAAAGCTTTCCTGATTTTTTTTTCTCTGCTGACATTATTTTGAGTTCCTCTCTCATTGGCCCATTGGTTATTCTCTAAATCTGCTGTGTAATGCGTGACTTCTACTTTGTTCATGATGTTGATGAAATATTACTAATTGTGGAAACATTAAGTTGAAAGTATACCCTAAAGAGCGCAGACACAGTTTGGAAAGAAGAGGCCTTCTTCTTCGCACCCTTCTTAGGGGCACCAGTATCTGTCAGAAACAAAATTTAAAACAGATCTTGGTCAGTGCTGTTTCTCTGGTTGGTAAAACAATGAATGATGGGTATTGTTAAGCTAAATTATTTTACCATCGCCAGAATAGGCAACGAAGAGTGATGCAAGAAGCTTCATTGATGATTTCTGATACAGGCCAACAACAGTTTCATTCAGAGGATCCTTGTTCTTTTCCAACCAGCCACTAATATTGTAATCCACGGTGCCAGCATAGTGGATCAATGAGAAGTGAGCTTCAGCCCTTCCTTTGACAAGCTTTGGTTTCTGGAAGTTGTTTGACTTTCCAAGATGCTGATCATACAGTTTATTCTTGAAAGTAGTGTCTGAGGCTTTAGGGAACATGCACTCCTCTTCCAGGATTGAGAAGATTCCCATGGGCTTAAATGCAATAAGAAGTTTTCTTAAACTGCAAGAATCCTTTGTGTAATTTAGCTTTACAAATTCAAGTTCCTTCTTTCAGCTCTCCCTGATTGATTTTTATTTTCTTACCTTTTCAATGAGCTCAATGCAAGCAGCCAGGTCCATACCAAAATCAATGAATTCCCATTGGATTCCCTCCTTCTTGTATTCTTCTTGTTCCAGAACAAACATGTGGTGGTTGAAGAACTGCTGCAGCTTCTCATTAGTGAAGTTGATACATAACTGTTCCAGGCTGTTGAACTGAAATCATGAAAACTGATAATGAAAACATGCAAGGTCAACAGCAAAAAAAAGTGCTTATTCAGAAATAGTTTTGTTCTTACTCACGTCAAAGATTTCAAAACCTGCAATATCCAGCACACCTATGAAATATTGTCTGGGTTGTTTTGTTTCTAATTGTTGATTGATTCGTGTAACCATCCATAAGAACATCTTCTCGTACACAGATTTTGCCAGTGCACTAACCGCATAATGAACCTTGAAACAACCCAACATAAAATGTATAAGACTTAGAAATCATAGCTAGATGAAGAAATTTAAGGAATGCTTGTTTTAGCACTGCAAAAGTACAATATCATACCAAAATAATACAATTATGTGTAATACCTGTTGTACAGTTTGCCCTTTAGTTACAAACTCATTTCCGACCTTTACTCTTGGAAAGCACAAACACTTTAACAATTCTGCGGAATTCAAGCCCATTAGGTAAGCAGCCTTGTCAGCAACTGTTGAAAGACACAAATATGTTAATAATCAGTTAATAATTGATTTATAGCCCCAAATGAACTGCAAAACATTTAACACAGGTTGGTTTAAATTGAAAAATACAGTGGGTAAGCTCAAAGTTATGCTATATTTCACTCCCACTTGCATCTTAAGGTCATGAGAGCCCTCTGTGCATTTGTGCCGACAACATGTTGGAATCTTGCAATAAAATATTGACTGTCCCAGTTTCCATGACACTTCATAATGCACTTCACTTCTGTTTGGTACTTTGGCTTATGTTAGGGTCATGAAAAGAACACATCATATTCTCAAAGAAATATCCATCAAACTCAGTTTTGAAGTTTTCAACTGACATGGTACAAAAAGACAATTTGAGGAAAGCACATTCCAGTTCTCCACTACTATTTGTATAAAGCATTTCCTGATATCACCTCTGAGAAAAGGCTTTGTAACGATTTTATTAAGGGTTTAGAGAGTTATGAACAACTCGCTAACACCGATAAAAAGAAAATAGAAAATCACCATTCACAATTTTTCATTCATTTAATAATTTCCATAATGAAGTCATGAGTGGCATTAAATGAGCAAAATGTGGCAGGTACTCATGTGACTTGGCAAACGTTATCTATCTTATACACTGCAGGCAAGGATGCCCTGAGGCATGGTACATTGGCGAGACCGAGCAGAGGTGACGGCAACGGATGAATGGATACTGCACAACAATCAACAGACAGGAGCGGTTGGGGCATTCGACCTTGGACCTTTGGGTGACCGTCTTCCAAGGCGAACTTCAGGACAGGCAACAACGTAAAGTGGCCGAGAAGAGGCTGATAGCCAAGTTCGGTACCCATGGGGGATGACCTTGGGTTCATGTCACAGGTGACCCCACTGCACTACACACACACACACAGATACAGACACAGACACATACAGACACACAGACGTACACATACAGACAGACGCACATTCACAGACACACACGCACACACACACACAGACACATACAGACACTCCTACACATACACTCCTAATCCTACAGACACACACACTCCTACAGACCTGTACACTCATGCAGACCCTCTCTCATATACAAGCTCTCTCTCATACACTCATACATACACTCACACACTTACACGCACATGCCACCCTCTCATAGACTTATACCCCTTTACAATCACACTCACACACATACACACTCTCAGAGACACTCATAAAACCCCCTCCCCACACATATACCCACATGCACACATGCAGATTTAAGTTTGTGGGGTAAATTTGTATTTGCAGAATTACATTTTAATTTGCTCAAAACTTTCATGAATCCATGTAAGATTCTGTAAATCCGTTTTTTAAATTAGAATCAGTCTGAACATTGTGACACAGACAGTCTCACACAGGGCACCTATCACCTTAAATGCATTATCTGGCCTGACATGACACCAATTGTTAAAGTTCACTTGAGAATGTAACTTTAAAAATGTTCTGCAATTTACATATGAAAGAACTGAAACCAACATGTTCATTCTAAAAGATGAGAGACTTAACAAACAATCCAGGTCATTTTCAATATATAATTTCAGTTACATCACATTGTAGACTTTTGCTATAAATTCTGTGTCTTACGATCTTATTCTCCACAACCACCTGATGAAGGAGCAGCGCTCTGAAAGCCAGTGCCTCCAAATAAACCTGTTGGACTATAACCTGGTGTTTTGTGATTTTTAACTTTGTAGCATGAAGGTATGGATGGTATACTGGAAATTTCAGTGATTCATAATCCACATGTTCAGACTATATGTTAGGGACCATAATTTCAAATCCCACTGCAGCAATTGGTAGAATTTAAATTTGGGGCCCTTGTAGTGATAGTGCATCTGCCTCTGAGCCAGGAGGTCCAAGTTCAATCCCCTCTTGCTCCAGAAGTGCGTAATAACATCTTTGAACAGATTGATCAGGAAAATCTCTAGAGCTGGAGCAGACGTTTTGACACATTGCTCTACAGTGTCACAGTGGCCACAGCCTGAAGATACATTTTGACAGTTGACATAGTAAAAATAAATAGGAAATGTTCACTCATCAATTTATAAACATAAGTCTTAATAGATAATTACATCAGAAAAAGGTGAAGTGAGGTTTGTGAATAGGAAGTATAAATCTTACTTTGTACAGAAGATTTTTTAAAAATAGCATGTCAATATTTTACCTTCAGAGCCATCAGGCTCAGCCTGTTCCTCTCTTGGTTTCTGCTTGAACTTAAGGTTACCATAGTGCATTACTGCACCAGTGAGTTTGTAGATATTTGCTTTTTCCTCAGATGTGAAACCTAGGATATCAATGGCTTCCTACAGAATCAAAGAAAGAACAATTTCACTGCGGAAGAATCATGAGTATCAGTTATTCAATTATTGTCTGAATCTGATAACTTACATCAGTAGCCATTAATTCTTCTTGGTCATTAATACTTGGTACAGTTATCTCTCCCTGACTGATAAAAGGATAGTCATATGGGTTGGTGCTGATGAGCATTATTTCTGAAAAGGAAAGGTTCAATGAATTTACGAATTAGTTACAAATACTTTTGGTAAACTATTTCAGATACGTTTCTCACAAAATTCAGTAATTTCTTGAAATGACTTTGTATCTTATATTAGCTCATATATTAGCATCAAATCATTAATTTAAATATCATGGGAATGCCAAATTCCATTGTGACTTACCAATTAGTTCTGGTTTCTTATTCGATGTAATCTGGTAGAAAATATGGTAGCTTCTTTCAGCTTTCAACTGGAAGACTACACGAGATTTTTCCAACAGGTCTGTTGGGCATAATTATACTTCAGTTTATGTGGCTGAAACTTTTGGAAAATAAAGTTAAATTCCACAGATCTCAAAGAATCTAAATATAATGATACTTACAGGTCTCAATATCAGCAGAAGCCAACTTGCCCGTAGCTCCAAAATGAATTCTGATGAATTTACCCTTGGTGTTTAGAGCAAATGTTTCTGTTAGTCTTCAAGCTATCTTTTGGATTTAATTTCCTAACAGTTTCCAATTAATCCTGAGGTTTGTTTGATGACTGTGTTAGTTGAAATGCTACAGTATTCACAGACAATGGGTAGAATTTGACCAGCCATGTGGCATTGGGTTTACAGGCAAGAAGACTGGCAATATCTTTCCACCACCCTGCTATTTTTCCAGCTGGGGGAACGTTGGCTGATCAGCCACCTCTAAGGACAATGATTAAACCACTTAAGTGGTAAATTAAGATCTCTTTCTGTCTCTGTGAGCATATTGCCGATGTTGAGATGGCAGTCTGCCACATGGGAATGCTACTGGGTGATACGTGACAACCTTCAAAGAGGCCATCATTAAAGGCCACACCATGGTACATGCAGGAGCTAATCAATGGCATTGGCTGTCCACATGACATTGCAACATGCCACCAACGCATGCCACCTGTCACCGCAACCTGCCCCCAACTCAACCACATGCATTCCTAACGGAAGTATGGCTCAACATCACTTACCTCTTTTGAGGGTGTCCAGCCATTGAGGCACCCTTTCCCTGCAGCCGTGGCCTCAGCTATGGCCGCCACTAGCAGTGAGGTTGCTGAGGTTGCTGAATTGCCAATCCTCTGATTGGCCAGACAACTCTTAGGAAGGGTTGCTTTATCATCATTAATCTATTTGTGGCCCAGTACTGGCTATTGTTAGCAATATGTCTTTCTGAGTCCCACAGCCAGTTAACACATAATTGTCACACACCATTGACCGCAACAGTAGGATTTCTGCCATTAGTGTAAAGTTCTGCCCAATGATATTTTACAAATATTAGGGCAATAAAATTTCATGATACTTACAAAGCGCGATGAATTGTCATTTCTCATTGTCTTGGCATTACCAAAAGCTTCAAGGAGTGGATTGGCCTGGATGATTTGATCCTCCAGGGTTCCCTAAAAATTTTGCAAATTAAATCAGCTCCTGCATTTTATCAATTACAAAGACAGCAGCTAACAAAAAGTGAACACAGTGAATATGAAAGGTTCAGATTTAAAAGTTTAAGGAGTAGTTAAATTCTAAAGAAACTTTATAAGCTGTTTTATCCAGTGGGAGAATCCACAACAACAGGGTGCAACCTTAAACTTAGAATTCAACTGCTCAAAATGTGAATTCAAAAAAAATTGAGAAGGGGCATTTAAATCCAGAATTTGCTTTTCATAATGCTATGGACATGAGCAAATTAATTCTGTCAAGAAAGATGTGTGTATTTTTGTTTGTTTAAACTGTCAAGGGATATTGATGAAAGATAGCTAAACAGAAGGATGGTGGTATCTTGGGAATAACACTGAGCTAGTAATGCAGAAGGGGTAGGCCTACTCTCATGAGTTTGAGTCTAAATTCCATCACGATAGTGGGTAAAGTCTAATTTCAGTTAATAAGATTTGGAATTGAAAGCTTATCTCAGTAATGGAGATCTTGAACCACTCTGATGGACTGTGGTAAAAGCCCATTTAATTCAGTAATGTGCTTTTGGGAAGGAAATCAACTATCCCTACCTGATCTGGCTATCATGTGACTCCACATCTAAAGCAATGTGGTTAACTCTTAAACTGCTCTCTGAAATGGCTAAGGGAGTCACTTATTTGAAGAAACAATAGATAAGGGTAACAAATGTTGGCCTTGCCAGTGATGGTCACATCCCATAATAGAATACTCTGCCACAGAAAAGCATTTGAGGCCAAAATATTGAATGCTTTCAAGAAAGGGTTAGATACCATTCTTAGGGCAAAAGGGATCACAGGGTATGGGGAAAAATTGGAAACAGGTTACTGAATAGGATGATCAGCCATGATCATAATGAAAGGTGGCGCAGACCCAAAGGGCAAAATAGCCTACTCTTGCATTTACTTTCTACGTTTCTATGCAATAACCTCAACGGAATTGAGGAACAGATCGACCAACATGTTCTAATTGAATGGATTAATTTTATTCCAACAAAGACACATACACAAATTTAGATTTAATTTATTACTTACCTTCATCTTAGAATCCTTTTTCTTGTGAAGATCGCCACTGGTTGCAATAGATGCAAAATATTGGATGACACGTTTTGTGTTCACAGTCTTTCCTGCGCCGGATTCTCCGCTGCAGTGAAAGGGATGAGCAATATATAGGCCAAAAATATTCCATAAATATTAAAGTAATACTTTTAAGTGGTAGTTAATTGATATTAAAAGTATTGGTTCTTACGTAATCAGAATGGACTGGTTCTCACGATCTGTGAAATACAAATCACATTACATTGAAGACAAGTTGTTCAAAGCACAAGTGAACTGCTAAAATTCTAAATAGCAAAGTGTACACAGTTACTATCGACAGAGAATAAACACCATTAAGAGAATGGATTATTACCATTCAACATGAACTGATAAGCATTGTCAGAGATCGAGAAGATGTGAGGAGGGGCTTCTTGTCGCTTTTTGCCTCTGTAGGCCACGACAACTGCAGGATCATACACTGGCAACCACTTGTACGGGTTTACCGTGACACAGAATAACCCAGAGTAGGTCTGGAAAACAAAATGCATGAATTGAGTTTTGTGATCCCATTAAAATAGGACTTTGGCACAGGCTGGACTTTACTTACATAGATCATCCAGGCTGAGTAACGGTCTTTGAGGTTAAACAGCACGGACGCCTCATTCAGGTGGGTCAGCATGGCCATATCCTCGATTTTATCGAACTTTGGAGGGTTCATTGAAAAGACTTGATCTTCTTTTACAGTCATTGTCTACAAAAGTAAGCAGAAATTAGGATAGTTGACAGTACTGAGGGAAAGCTCAGATAAATATTTATTGACAATATCAAATGTATTATTTTGGAATAAATGTACCATATCTTGGAAACCACAATCAAAGGAAAGCAACACGCACCCTGTTAACCCAGTAAATTTCTTGACAAAGGTTCATTAGATCCTCACTCACCTTTTTATTTATAGTTTCCACAGTGACTTTGCCACCTTCTCTACTCTTGATTGTAGCTGGTACATACAGATCAACCGGGTCAAAGACATAACAAGCTGTCTTCGCGTCAAACGGTTTGTTCTGCGCCTCAATCCGCTCTTTCTCCGTTTTGCGGAGATAGTGAGCAGCCGCACCAAAAACCTCCATTTCCGCGTCGGAACTCATCTTTGCGTTTTACTGTGTAAACAAAGATCAATGGATTTAATGGAGAACATTTGCCTCGGTCTAAAGACAGTGATGGTCTTCAGATCCTTTAAAGTGGAAGCCAACAGATGCGAGCTATATTTTTTTGTTACCAGGTTGTAAAGGTAGATTTTGTTAACCATGGTAAACTAACATTTACAGTACTTACTCCAAATGCAAAATGAATGGGAAGTGGTATGGGGTCCCGCTCTTTATTTTTATTCTAGTCCCTACCTGACATTACATTATAGATGGAACCTGAACTGTTCTACCCGAGGTTACAGAATATTATGATGTCTATTTTCATTTCCACTGGCTTCCGGTTAACCATCTCTTTGTCTGTCTAGCGTTCTTTCTATCTCTCTCTCTCTCTCTCTGGAATTCGCCTCCAGCTAACCCTGACTCTCGTTCATCTGCATAACTAAAGCCTTTGCCCAGCTACTATCAGTTCTGAAGAAGGGGTCACCAGACTGATACTTCAACTGCCTTTCTCTCTGTTTAGATGCTGCCAGACCTGATGAGTTTCTCCAACAATTTCTGTTTCTATTTCCATTCACTTGGTTGTCATTTCCAGCATTAGATTAGATTCCCTACGGTATGGAAACAGGCTCTTCGGACCTGCAAATCCATACCGACCCTCCAAAGAGTAACCCTCCCAGACCCATTTAGAGTCATAGGGATGTACAGCATGGAAACAGACCCTTCCGTCCAACCCGTAACCCTGACTCTCGTTCATCTGCATAACTAAAGCCTTTGCCCAGCTACTATCAGTTCTGAAGAAGGGGTCACCAGACTGATACTTCAACTGCCTTTCTCTCTGTTTAGATGCTGCCAGACCTGATGAGTTTCTCCAACAATTTCTGTTTCTATTTCCATTCACTTGGTTGTCATTTCCAGCATTAGATTAGATTCCCTACGGTATGGAAACAGGCTCTTCAGACCTACAAATTCATACCGACCCTCCAAAGAGTAACCCTCCCAGACCCATTTAGAGTCATAGAGATGTACAGCATGGAAACAGACCCTTCCGTCTAACCCGTCCATACCGACCAGATATCCCAACCCAATGCAGCTAACACTAGGGGCAATTTAGCTTGGCCAATTCACCTATCCTGCACATCTTTAGAATATGGGAGGAAACTGGAGCACCCAAAGGAAACCCACGCAGACACAGGGAGAATGTACAAACTCCACACTGACAGTCGCCTGAGGCAGGAATTGAACCTGGGTCCCTGGCACTGTGAGGCAGCAGTGCTAACCACTGAGCCACCGTGCCACCCATAAGTTTATCATCAGTTTTTATTCCAAAATTAGGGAAATTGTAGGAAACAATTTCTACTTACCATCATCTCAAAACTTGGTCGGCCTAACTGAAACCTTCCAAACATGCCCAAACACACACATCTTAGACTTTGAATACAATAATTTGAATTCTCCATACACTATTTCAAGCCAGCAAAGAATATAATTCACCAATCTTCAACCCTTAATTCTTCTTCAAAGTCCTTGAACATTTTTCCCTTCTGAAATCTTTACCCATCTTTCTGGGAATTCTAGCCAGGTTTCTCCATTTGCCACAATATTAAAATGGCTCTTATTTGTGTCACAAATAGCATTCAAAGTAATTGTGTTTGACCACAATACATAAGCTCATAGCCCAGGATATCTGTCGCTCTAACATCACCAACAAGCCGAGGGGCTAACCCTGGTTCAATGAACAGTGCAGGTCTTTCCAGAAGGAGCACCATGCATGCATAAGTATGAGGTGTCAATTTAGTGAAGTTACAACACAGTTTGCCTGCCAAACAGCAAAAGCAGCATATACCATACATAACGATTCAATGGACCAGATTCTGCAGTCCTGCCACCTATGGTCAATTAAACAATGTTCTGGAGGAGAACTGTCCACAAATACGCCCATCTTAAAGGATAAGGGAGCCCAGCGCACTGACACATTTGCAAGCATCTTCTGCCAGGAGTGTTGAATAGATAATCTATCATGATTCCTCCTACACTCCCCAGAATTACAGATTTGAGCCTTCAGCCAATTCAATTCATTTCACATGATAATAAGAAACATTAAAGGCATTAGATATCACAAAGGCGATGGGCCCGACAAGATTTTGGGAAGACTTGTGCTTCAGAATTTGCTACACCCCTAGCTAAGCTTCCTAGTAAATCTAAATCACTGACATGTACCACACAATGTCAAAAATTGACAGATTATGTTTTGTACATGAAAAGCAAGACAAATCCAACTTGACTGATCAGTGTACTATGTCTACTCTCACCAACTTACATAAGTCATTGTCAATGTCTTGTCAATTGTCACTTGATCAATAATAACCTGTTTACTGATTCTCAGTTTGGGTTCTGTCAGGTCAATTCAACTCTTGATCTCATTCTAGCCTTAGTCCAAATGCAGATGAGTTGAGCTTTAGAGAGGACATGCTGGTATCTGTTCTTAATCTCATGTCAGCATTTGAGAAAATGAGGCATTGAAGAACTCCTTGTGTAATTGAAGTCTATGGGATTAGGGTAAAAATCCTCCATGAATTGGAGTCATGCTTAGCATAAAGGGGATCGGTTGCAGTTGCTACAAGTCAATTCTATCAGGTATAGGACAACTCTGAAGGAGTTCCTCAGGAGTTCCTTAGTGTCTTGGACCCAACTACTTTAAATGTTTCATCAATGACCTTCTCTTCATCTTAAAGTCAGAGTTGGGAATTATGCTAATTTTTTTGTTCATTTTCTTAGTACCATTTGTGACTCCTCAGATACTAAAGTAGGCTGTGTCCAAATATAGCATAGCATGGACAACATCCAGGTTTGGGCAGTAAGTCACAAATAATCATTATGCCACAGAAGTGCAAAGGAAAGGCCATCTTCAACAAGAGAAAATTTAACCATCATCCCTTGATATTCAATGTCATTAATGTGACCAAATCCTTCACAAACAATGTCCAAGGGATTGCCATTGACCAGAAACTGAACTGGAGCAGCCATATAAATATTGCAGCTACAAGAACAGCTCAGAGGCTAGGGATTCTTTACAAAGTAACTCATCTCCTGTTTCTGGTATTCACTATGTAAAAGGACATTAGTTTGGCTATGATGGAATACTCCTCGCTTGCCTGGATGAGTGCAGCTTCAACAACACTCAAGGAATTCAATATCGCTGTGGTTGTGGGTTTGTTCGCCGAGCTGGGAAGTTGATTTGCAGACATTTCGTCTTCTGTCGAGGTGACATCTTCAGTGCTTTGGAGCCTCTCGTGAAGCACTGCTGTACTGTGTCTTCTAGAATTTAGTTGGTTCACTTACTGCTGCTTCTAGTTGCTGGTTCCAGTTGTTCATTGTAGTGCTTGGTTTATTAGTTCTAGGTCTATGTGTTTGGTGTTGGAGTCCGTGGATGAGTGCCATGCTTCTAGAAATTCTCTGGCTCTCCTCTGTTTAACTTGTCCTCTGATCATTGTGTTGTCCCAGTCAAATTTGTAATCCTTGTCACCTTTGTGTATGGCTACTAGAGACAGTTGGTTGTTGCATTTAGTGGCTAGTTGGTGTTCGTGAATGCGGATTGCTAATTGACTACCTGTTTGTCCTGTATATTGTTTTGTGCAGTCTCTGCATAGAATCCATGGACTCCATCAACAAAGACATAGATCTAGACCCAATAGGTATCCTGGCCACTACAATGAATAACCGAACCGGCAATCAGAAGCAGCAGGAATGGAAACAAATAAATTCCAGAAGACACAGTACAGCAGCACTTCACAGGAGGGTCCAAAGCACTGAAGATGTCACCTAGACAGAGGCCAGAACGTTTGAAAATCAACTTCCCAGCTTGGCAAACATACACACAACTACAACAACTGGCACCTGAACTACAAATTTTACACAAACCTTTAAACTCAACATCTTCCAGACAAAGCAGCCCACTTGATTTGCTCACTGACTAAGATGTTCAACATTCACCCACTCTACCACTGATGTACAGTTGCATGCTCAAGATAATTGAAACAACTTTCCAAGGTTCCTTACATAGTGCCTTTCAAAGTCTGTCACCTGGAAAAAGAAGAACATCAGATAGATGGGAGGACCTCTATCTGCAAGTTCCCATTTCAAGCTGTGCATGAACCTGACATGGCACTGTTTCACCATTCCTGCCATAGTCACTGGGTCAAAATATTGGAACTCTCTCCCAAACATCACTGTGAATCTACCCACAGCACATGGATCTCAACAATTCAAGAAGGCAGCTCACCTTTTCAAGGGTCATTCTGGCTGGGTGGCAAGCATTGATGTAGTCACTGATACCCATAACCCATAAATAAAAAGACAACGCCGGTGCCAGGCAACAACTATCTCCAGCACTAGAAAGCCTAACCACCTTCAATTGGCACTCAACAAGATTTCTGTCCACAAACTCCCCATCATCCAAAATTTGCAAGTCAGCATTGAACAGAAATTGAACTGGACCTGGACAGATAAATATTGTGGCAATAAGAGCAGGTCAAACGTAGAATTTGTGCAGTAAGTAATCCCTGATTTCCCAGAATGTATTCACTTTCAACAAGTGACAAATCAGAAGTATGATGAAATATTCTTTACTTCTCTGGATGAAGGCAATTCCAAAGCACTCTAAAGCTCAATAGCATGCAAGACAAAGCAGCACACTTGATTCTTATTCCATTCACCACAGTGAGCATTTACCATCTCCACCATTTACCCACCAAGGTTGCTGCATGACCATAAAGGATTTATGGGATTGGTAGCGACTCATCAAGTCTGCATCATCACCCAAACCTGAGACCACAATCACTGAGAAAGACAAGGGTAACAGCTGCATAGGAGCACCACTGCCTGCAGCTTGCCATATTTCACCCTCGAAAAACTAATCCAAACAGAATCCCAATTCTGTTGCCATTTAATAATTTACACCAAATATCATTAGTGGGCGGCACGGTGGCACAGTGGTTAGCACTGCTGCCTCACAGCGCCAGAGACCCAGGTTCAATTCCTGCCTCTCAGGGTGACTGACTGTGTGGAGTTTGCACATTCTCCCTGTGTCTGCGTGGGTTTCCTCCAGGTGCTCCGGTTTCCTCCCACAGTCCAAAAATGTGCAGGTCAGGTGAATTGTCCATGCTAAATTGCCCGTAGTGTTAGGTGCAGGGGTAAATGTAGGGGAATGGGTCTGGATGGGTTGCGCTTCGGCGGGTCGGTGTGGACTTGTTGGGCCGAAGGGCATGTTTCCACACTGTAAGTAATCTAATCTAATCATTTATTGACCTCCCCACACACAATTATAATCTAGCAGCAGCTCAATTCTAAAATTCTCATGAATGTTTTGAAATCCTCCTAAGACCTTACTTCTTCCCATCTCTATAACACAATAAATCCTGCAATCCATGGGGTTTACTGCAATCCTCCAAATCTGGCCATACACACAATTCCTATTTCAATTGTCCAACCATTGGCAGCCAAGCATTCAGCTGCCCAGACCATGGCTTCTGGAATTCTCTCCTTAAATCTCTTCCCCAACCCCCGTCTCACTCCTTCAAATAAACATTGAAATGCATCCCTAAAATTGTCCTAAAATCTACTTTTGTGCCTCAGTATCAGGTCATTATTGGTAACATGCCTGTGAAAAGGTGCGCTTTGCTTCATATGTCAAGGCTTTTCTTGAAAATTTAAATAAACCTGAAGTGCAATTATACTAAAATGTTACATGAACTCAAACAGTTTCATTTTAAATACATTATAATATCCATTTAAGTATAAGTACCCACTAAATAAACGCTATTTGGAAGTTTAGGGAACTAGTCATTGAGTTGAAAGGCAAAACAGAAACTGAAGGGGTATCATAACTTGCATAAAATTGCAAGAAATTTGTTTCCTGATCTCGCCACTGAACATTATGAGAAACTCAGCAATCAAGTAAGTAAGGCAAAGGCATTCATCTAAAGTCAACTTATTTTGATTAAAATAGTTTTGTAGCTAAGAAATGCTGAATGAAATGCCCTGTGTTGCAAATCTGCGTCCTGGTAAGCAATGAGGTTCAAACTGAAGTGTGTTGCTAGAGGGTAAAACATCTCCACGATGCTAAGGAGCACAGGTTGTAGCGGACGTATTGCATCTGCCGCTGTGTTCCAGCTCAGTAAATGACGACGTCACCAAGCTGATCCTTGTTGGAATGTAACTGTGTTCACATCCTGTTGGGAATGTCGGCACACCTGACGAACGTGAAGACTATAGCTACACGGGCAAGGTGGAAGCGAGCAGGAAAATATCCGTTTTTGTTAAAACAAAAGAAAATCATTAAGGTTATATTTGTCATGCTTATCTGATCCATCTTGATGGCTTTATCAAGCGTTCCAGTGGGCAGACAATGTTTGTCATCTGTTGTTGGTTGAAAATAAGCGTACATTGTTACCCGTTCTCTCCGTTTCCCTTAATAAATGATAACTGACTAAGTACGACCTTTCAGTCCCAACCAAGTCTGTGGACTGACTTGTTATTTCCTCTATTAAGTACTATCAACAGTTACAGAACAGTCTATACAATGCCATTTGATTTAGATAGGTAAACTGTTCTTACCTGTTCTTACAAGAGCAGACGGTCTGAAAGATGCTCGCAGCTGTAAGGAACAAAACACAAATATTTATTGGCACACATCGGTATGAAAATAAACACAAAGAGAAATAACTGAAAATGTTATATGGATTGAACTCAAGTTTTAATTCGAATGAGTTGCCAGGAAAGTAGCGATTATAAACCCATTTGATGGCCTCTCAAATGACAATGCTCGGTGTGAACAAGTCTTGAGGCATGAAGGTATTACAGATCGGTACCCAAATCAACAGCCCTCCCCTCACTCAGCACCATTTCTGAGTTTATGGCAAAATCTTACGCTGAAGATTGAGCAAGGAACCCAGACAGCACCAGACAGAACTGCATTTTTATAGGGAGGTTCGGCCGGAGAGGCAATCTTTTGTAATTGGTTGGCAACATTTTGCTCAGGAGGTTTGCTGTGATTTTTTTGATATCATCTGATATAATTAGAAATGCTTTATTGGCCTATTGGCCTATAAAATATTTCAACAATGTAATTCTACATCGATCAGCGGCCAGCCAACACTATCACTTTCGCTTTTTTTGGCAGTGTACTGTGATTTTGATTTTTAAAAATGAATGGAATTGTTCTCTGCCTTTGGAATGTTGCTATATAGCTATTAAATGGAATTACTTAGATAGGATGTTACTATAATCTTAAGAAGGTAGCTATGACACAAAAACCAAAACATTCAATTATCATAGTTCAAAGTGTATTATTTTAGCTCCAGTTATGTTTTATGTTTAAGTATACATTTGTGGTTGGACCCAATAGTCTTTGTATTTGGTTATCTGTGTTTGACTGATGAGGGACTTGTGGAAATCTCACTGTCCATTCTAATATCTCAAGAGGTTGGGTGTCTTTTACAGACCCCATTATGTGGAAAGAAGTTTCACACACTGAGTAACCTTGATTGTCATTGGTGAGCATGCGGTACTGATTCTTCATCTTGGCTACCACTCTGGATAATAATGTTGTAATGTTTCTGTTTTAAATGTGCTGACAGAGAACTGAGAACACATAACATATAGGGTGTAGTTTAAAGGAATGTTGAGCATCCTTGGAGTTGCAAAGTGTCTCTCCCAAAGCCGTCCACATTCATTCCAAATGTCTCAAACCAATTTTAAAAAAAAGCAAATTGGTGGAAAGTATCAAGACTGGCATGCGTTGCCATTTTCAAAAATATAAATCTTTTTAAAGTTTTGCTCCCTGCAACAATATGTTATTTGGTTGACTTTTATTTCAGACTTCCAGCCTGTACTGTACACGACTGTATCCAATTACCTCTTTTATCTCCATGGCATTTTTTTGCCAGCTTTGTAATTAAAGATGGGAATGTGTCTTGAGAGTCTCTTCAACTTGAAGATCAAGATATTAATCAAATCCTGTGTCAGTTGCTTGAAGACCCTTAATAAAGGCTATTGCGGTAATTGATTATGCAAAGATTTCATCAACACTTTTAATATTAGCATGGCATTTGAGTCTGCACTCATTTTAACTTTGGTGAGAAAAATATTATAGATTTTCAGCTGGCTGTAAGCTTACTTGGTACTATTCAAATCACTTTGTAGGATGACCTAAATTAGTTACTTTGCAACTTTCATTTCTGCCCACTTCATATACATCAGTAGCTGCCAACTTCCATATTGATGAAACGACCTTAATGGATGCAGGATCAAAGGTTGCCTTTTTATTTGCACTCAGGAGCAGTCTAGCACATTATACAGCAAGACCTAGTTTGTTAATGGTGCTTGTTAAATCACAAGGCTCACAGAGCTAAGTTACATCACCAGTACCAAAATTGCTTTAACAAGTCTTCAATACCAACACTCCACTAGATCCTTTTTTTCTCTTCTCTCTCCTCTGTCCTTATCTTTCCTCCCAATCTCACCCTTTGTCATGTTTACATTCTCCTTCGGATTTTTCACTTCTGACCCTGACTCACCAGACCTCAACAAAAATCTTGACTTCACTCCATTATAACTCCATCTTACAGAATTATGTTCAGGATAATACTGACCACTTCTTCTGCCACCTTATAACCAAGTCTTTGGGAAGGATACTTGTACCTCATAGAGCAGACTCTTTATGCCCAATTTGCTCTGCTTGAACACCTCCCTCTGCCTCTTACCCTCTCTAAACTTTTTCATTGGGAACTGGTGACATGACATCAGCCATTTTAATTTGATTTCAGTGACTCGAACTCATCTTTGTTTGAATTTCCTACACTTACCTGTGTCTCTCAGATCAAAGCCTACTTTATCATTAAAATTACTGACTATAGTCGAGCTGTTGCTATTGTTTTCTGTGGACCGATGTCCCACCATTAAAGATCTAGCCATTGTTTTCTAGACAATTGGTGATCAAATCTCCTGGGGAGATCTTACTGTAAGGTATCCAAACTCACAGCCTCCAATCTACTTCTACCACTTCCTCATGATCCTCAAATTATACTGAACTGCTAGATGTTTCAATCTACTTTTTCATCAGGAAACTTTATTGTTTTCAATATCCAACTTTACTTTTATTTCCCTTTTCTCTGTCCTGTTCCTTATATCTGTGGCTCTTCCAATATGCTCTGTTATTGTTAACCTCGAGTTTTCAATACAAATGTTTGGTTCTTACATGGCTCTAACCTACCAGGTTGGCCTGAGAACTCTCTATTTCATATCAAATTAAATTCCTCAGATTATAGTTTGCAGGAATTCAGATATGGATACAGGCAATGCCTTTAAGCCATAGACATGCAATGAACTAAAACACTATTTGTATCCTCAGGCAGCAATCCAACCTAGTTTTCATTCCTTTTCAATCCTGACTTTTCCTACAACATACTCAGGAAAGCTTGATATACTTAATGTGAGATGATTATGTTATTAAGTTTCCCTTTTAACTTAAAGTAAAATTGTTAGCTCCGAAAATTGGGGAATAGGGAGTGGTGATGAATTCTTGGCAAAAACTTCCATTTGCAGAAGTGCTCACATGACTTTAAGCACCAATGGGGATGTGATTAAGAATGGAGAGAAACTCAAAGAGAAAACATTGATGTGCCAAGTTGAAGAATGTTCTTTCATGAACATTCGCAATGCTAAGAAATGTTTCTGTTGAGAGAAAGTGAATTGGAACTCTCCAAAGAACACAGGTTGTGTCTGCACTATTTGAAGTGCTGGAGAACAAAATAAAATTCTCCACATCAATTTTTACCACAACCAAATGAGCCATTTAATGGGCCTGATACAAGAATCTGTGAATTGTCATATTGTCATGACTTGAAGAAGTGGGGATTCACTGAGAAGTGCCTTGCTAGTGATAAGCAGATCTGTAAGCTCAGACAGCATGGAATGACTGTTGAAGGACACTAGAAGTTTTGATCAGGCATGGTGGTGGGTAGTGAACCCTGAATGGAGAACTGTGAATGACGTCTTTTTAAAGCCTATTTTTAAAGCTAAATAGCTGCTAGAAATATGAAGTAGAATAAAAATGACTTATTTGTCACATTTTAGCTGTGTTTGTTAATATGAAATTAAACTTTTTCTTTAGTTTGATGCATCATTGCCTGTTAATTAATATTTGATCAATACTATGACAATCAGGGAACGGTTATATTCTTGTCTCCACCATGCTGCCAGACAGTACACTCCAGAACCACTGGCCGTGTGAAACAGAAATGTCAGTACTGCTTCATTTATCAACTATCTTAAATCTGGTCCTTGAACCTTCTGTCATGGAAACTGTTTCTGGACATTTCGCTGTCCAGACCCTTTATGATTTTGAACACTTCTATCAAATCACCTCTCAACCATCTCCTCTAAAAAGAAGAGTTGCAACATTTCCTGTCTGTGTATGTGACATAATTTCCTTGTGGCTGGAACAATGCTTGTGAATCATTTCTGCATTCTACCTAAAGCCTTCACATCCTTCCAAAGGTGTGTCCAGAGCTGGATGCAACAATTCAGTTGAAGCTGAACCAGTGTCATATGCGGGTTTAATGTAATGTCCTTTTTTATCATATGACATGCCTGTAGTAATGTAGCCCAGGATACTGTAAGCTTTATTAACTGCTCTTTTTGCCACCTTCAAGGACTTACCTAAACGAAAACCCATGTCTCTCTGCTCCATACTATCTGTAAGTATACAAGCTTTATCTCATATTGTTTTCCTATGCTTCTTCCATTGAAATTAATAATTTCATAATTCTCTCTATTAACTTTCATCTGTTACTTATTCACTCATGCCACGTTCCTATCCATATTTTTTACAGTTCTACAATGACCTCCTCACTGTTCGAAATGTTTCCAAGCTTTGTATTATCCATATATTTTGAAATTGTGTTCCATATATGGTGGTCTAGTTCATTAATACATATGAGGAAGAATAGGTCCTAACATTAACCCCTTAGGGAAATCTGCTATACAGTGTCTTTGAGTTCAAAAACATCAATCAACTACTATTTGTGATTACTCTCAGACAACCAATTTGGAATCTCAATTGCTACTGTCCCATTTATTCCATCAGCTCTAACTCTGCTGACAGGTCTGTGATGTGGCACTTCATCAAATACCTTCTGGAAATCCATGAATACTACATTAAACTGCATTATTCTTATCAACCATTGTGTTGCCTCATCATAAAATTCATGCAAATTAGTTAAAGTTGATTTGCCTTTAACAAACCTTAAGTAATCCGAGTGGCAATTTATTTTGCCCTGAATTATCGCTTCTAAAATCTTCACCACGACCAATGTTAAATGAACTGATTTATAATTGCTTTACATCAGCTTTTGAACAAAAATGCAATACATGCAATTATTCAGCCCTTTGGTATGCCTGAGTCTCAGAATAATAGGAAAATTATGGCCACTGCCTACTCAATTTCCATTCTCACTTCACACAGTGTTGTTGCATGCATCTCATCTGGTCCATGTCTTATAAACTTCAAGTACAGACAACCTGTCCAATACCACTTCCTTACACATTTTAAGCCATTTGAATGCCTGAACTGACTCCATGATTCATCATGTCCCATGTAGCATCATCCTTGCTAGAGGCAGATGCTAAATATTCATTTGATATCTCAGGAATGCACCCTGTCTCCATGCATAAATCAAATTATTGGTTCTTAATCACTGTCCTCCCACAGTCCAAAGATGTGCAGGTTAGGTGGATTGGCCATGCTAAATTGCCCATAATGTCCAGAGATGTGTAGGCTAGGTGAACTAGTCATAGGAAATGTAGGATTACAGGGAATAAGGTGAGGGTATAGGTCTGTTTGGGATGCTCTTCAATGTTTCGGTGTGGATTTGATCAGCTAAATCACGTACATCCACACTACAGGGGATTCTACGATTCATGCTGTAGGAATTCTATGCTTACTTGCTTTAACCCCTGTCCCTTGACATTTTACCTAGTTAAAATTAGCTAAGTTTAGAAGAAATTTCAGAAAAGCATTCATTAAATAATAAACATTTAAGATGTCCTTGCAGAATTACAAATGACCTCAAGGGATGTCACTAATTTTTATATCAGTATAAAATCATGAGGGACATAGATAAGGTGAATGACAAGGGTCTTTTCTCTAGGGTGGGAGAGTACAAAACTAGGGGTCAATTTTAAGAAGAGAGGGAAAAGATTTAAATAGGACATGAGAGGAAATCTTTTTACACAGAGTATGTTTTGTGTGTGGAATGAACTGCCAGAGGAAGTTATGAATGCTGGTAGAGTTACAAGATTGAAAAGATATTTCGATAGGTTCATGAATAGGAAAGGTTTAGAAGGATATGGTGCAAGGGCAGGCAGGTGGGACTAGTTTAGTTTGGGAACATAATCGACATGGACTGCTTAGACCAAAGGGTCTGTCTCCATGCTGTATATCTCTATGACTCTATATTTGCAAAAGCCAAATATTCCATATCAATTGTTTGGGAGTGGGTTTGGGGAATGTAATTGGCAACCCACATCATTTTTTAAATAATCATCTGTTGGAAGAGTCTTTCGTCAGGTTAGTTTTCCATACAACAACCAAGATATGAACAGCTGTCAATTTATGTGCCACTATTACTTTTCAGGGTTCAAGAATGGGTATCTTAATGGGGTGATTCAAGAAGGCATCTGGCCATTACCTCTCGAGGAGAATGAGGACTGTGCTTGGCATTCCAGTCACATCTCCATGAATTAAAATGAAATTTAACCAAAGGACAAATTGGGATAAGTTAATTGGAAACTCATGCTACAATGATGATGGATTAAGAGTCTAAGTCATTGCAATATGCAAAAGTTTCAGCTAATACTGGAGTTGGGGAGTTTGGCCAGAAGGAGTTACATTGCACCATAATTGATAGGAACATAGGAACAGAAATAGGCAGGTCAGCCCCTTGAGCCTATTCTACATTCAATTAAACCATGGCTGATGTGTGGCCTAATTCAACATACCGTTTTTGGCCCCCTTTAATAGTATATTTTAATATCTTTGTTTAGCAAAACTTTGTCTATCTCAGATTTAAAATTAACAACTGATTGATCATCCACTGTCATTTGTGAAAGAGAGTTCTAGACCTCTACTGCACTTTGTGTGTAGAAGTGAGTGCAAGCAATGCTCCTGAACATTCTGGCCTTAATTCTCAGGCTCCCTATTTCCAGAATCTTTGACCAGTGAAATAGTTTATCTTCATCTGTCCTTTTTTCCATGTAAATATTTTGAAGATTTCAACCAGAAACTTTCTAAATTCTAAAGAAAACAGGCCTGATTTGTGTAATTTCTCCTAATAACTCAACCCCTGAAATCCAGGTACCATTCTTGTAAAGCAATGTTGTACTGTCTCCAAGACCAACATATCCTTCTAGAGAGGTGGTGCCCAGATTTGCTCACAGTACTCCAAGTGGGGTCGAACCAGGGTTTTGTATAACTGCAGCATAACTTCTGCATCCTTGTACTGGCCATCACTAAGGAGAAGGTGCTGGAGAGGCTGGAAGATCTAAAGGTGGGTAAATCACCCAAACCCGATGGACTTCACCCTAGAGACTTGAAGGAAATAAGGATTGAGGAGGAACTTTCAGGAATCACTGGAGTCAGGGAGGGTCCTAGCACACTGGAAAATAGCTAATCTAATATCCCTGTTTAGGAAGGGAGGAAGGCAAAAGACAAGGAATATAGGCCAGTTAGCTTAACCTGATTGTTGGTAACATTTGAGAGTCCATTATCAAGGGTGAGATTGCTGAGTACTTGGAAGTACATGTAAAATAGGGCTGAGTCAGCATGGCTTCATTGAGGGGAAGTCTTCTCTGATAAATCTATTAGAATTCTTTGCGATGATAATGAGCAAGTTAGACAAAGCAGAACCAGTGGATGTGATCTATATGGATTTCCAGAAGGCCATTGAGCAACACAGGAGGCTGCTAAATATCATAAGAGCCTATGGTGTTAATGGCAAGATACTGGCATGGATAGAGGATTGGATGATTGGCAGAAGGCAGGGAGTATTAGTGGAGTTCCACAGGGGTCAGGGTTAGGCCCACAACTATTCACGCTATAAATTTACGATCTGGACAATCAAACTGGGGGCATTATTGCTAAACTTGCAGATGACACAAAGATAGGTAAGTGTACAGGTAGAATTGAAGTAGGCAGGCTGCAGAAGGACTCAGACAGACTAGGAGAGTGCGAAAAGAAGTGGCAGTTGAAATATAATTTGGGAAAGGGTGAGGTTATGCACCTTGGTTGGAAGAATAGAGGTATATAGGTGATTTTCTAAATATTGACGGACTTCAGAAAACTGAAGCACAAAAGGGACTTAGGAGTCCTCATTCAGGGTTCTCTTAAGGTTAACATGCACGTTCATTTAGCAGTTGGGAAGGCAAGTGTGATACGAATATTTATTTCAAGAGGTTTAGAATACAAGAACAGAGATGTACTGCTGAGGCTGTATAAAACTATGATCAGACCACATTTGGAATACGGTCAGCAGTTTTGTGGCCTATGTCGAAGGAAGATGAGTTGGCCTTCGAGAAGGTCCAAAAGAAGTTTACAAGAAAGATCCCAGGGATGAAGGGCTTGTCTTATGAGGAACAGTTGAAGACTCTGGGTCTGTACTTGATGGAGTTTAGAAGAATGGGGAGGGATCTCAATGAAACTCACAGAATACTGAGAGGTCTGCACTGAGTGGATGTGGAGAAGATGTTTCCACTAGTAACAAAGACTGGGACCCAAGGGCATAGCCTCAAAATGAAGGTATGACCCGTAGAATTAAGAGGAGGAAAACTTTCTTCAGCCAGAGAGTGGTGAATCTGTGGAACTCATTGCCAAAGAAGACTGTGGAGCCAAGTAATTGAGTGTATTTAAGACAGAGATAGATAGGTTCTATGGGGGTCAAGGGTTGTAGGACAATGGAGTTGAGAAACATATCAACCATGGTCGAAAAGTGGAGTAGACTCAATCGGTTGAGTAACCTAATTCTACATCCAATGGTCTTATGGTACATTTGTGCTTCCATATCTATAGCTTGATTTAAACCAACAAAAGTTGATTCAAAACATTAACTCTGTATCTCTCTATAGATACTGCCAGACCTGCAGATTTTTGACATCATTTTCTGCTTTTATTTCAGATTTTCATCATCTGCAGTTTTGTAAAATTTTATTATTTAGTCTTAGTCTTAGTCTATCTATTGTTAATGGTTATCTGGTGGATTTGTTGTATTATTCACACTCAGACTAAAAAGTAACGGGGTATTTATGGCTCACCCTCAACTTTCAGCTGGAAGGCCAATGAATGGACAATTAAAGCTGTGGAATATCACCCCTCCAGTCCAAAACAATTTCCCAATTTTTTCTTTTCCAAATCCCACATAAAGTCTGAGTCAGTGAGTGTTCCCACTTCTAACCTTATGATGGAGGGAAAGTCATTGATGAAGGAACTGAAGACAGTTGGGTCTAGGTCACTACCCTGAGGAACTCCTGCAGTGATATCTTGGCATTGAGATAATTGACCACCAACAACCACAACTACCTTCTTATGTGCCAGCAGAGAGTTTGTCCCCTGAATCCCATAGATTAGTGAAGTGCACGTGGCATGTACTTGGACATGTCAAGAATAACCTTGGGTGAAGTAACAAAGATTGGAGGAATCTGCACTGCAACATTTGGTCTTTAATTTGCACTCTCCTCATACATGTGAGAATTAGGAATGCTAGGAATCTGGAACAATTTTCTGGCAGATTAATTACTACAGTGACACAAACAGAAAGAAGCAAAGTCAGAACTTAGATATGCAATTGAGTGATCTGGCTCAGCCGAGCCAACAATGTACACTGAATGTACAACATCTAACAGATGTAAGAAAAATGGAATAATCTCCAGGGGCATCTCAGCAACACACACAGCTATACTCATGAATCAGTGCTAGAGGAAATGACTGTTATTATCCAGTAGCCATTATGTAACTTGTCAGCTGATTGGAATAAGGTGGCAGGATGATAAAGGTCTGATTGCTGCCAGGTCTGTGATCTCTAGGACTGTGTAATGCATTGTCTAAGGCTGTAATCGTGGTGGATATTGAGGATGTGATCGATAAAGATTATACGGAGAATATATGGCAACATGTATGTTTGAAGCTTAGGCTTAGCATCTTCCCTGCTTTGCTCTGTCTGCAGCTCTCAATTTCATTGATGTGTCATGATAAGATCCTTGAGAGATTTATCTTGGAATTAGCATTATTATCATATGTACTCATGTGAGTACAATGAAAAGTTTCTAAGTCACAATTTACAGTGCCATCTTAGGTACACAAGTATCTAGGTACAGATTCTTAAGTACCAATTCTTCAGGACAAAAGTTAGAAAAATAAAGAAATAAAAGTTCAGAATAACAGTCCTTCCAACCCAGTCCAGACCGGCACCTAGCCTCCGGACCATGACGGGCTGATGCCATGCCAGGCTGAGAGATCACCACATTGGGCCACCGAGAGACTGCCATGTTGGGCTGAGAGATTGCCATGCTGGGTCCTCACAAAGGCCAAGAGTCTGATTCCATGCTAAGGCAGGAAGTTCAAGACATTGCTGAAAAGAAAGGACAAATAAAAACACAAAAGAGAAAAAAATTAAGACTGGACACCCATGACCAGTGGAGTGCCACAAGGATTGGTGCTGGTTCCACTGCTTTCCTTCATTTTATAAATGATGTGAATGTGAACATAGGAGTTATGGTCAATAAGCTTTCAGATGACACTAAAATTGGATGTGTATTGGACAGAGAAGAATTTTGTTTTGGAGTACAATGGGATCTTGATCAGATGAGCCAATGGGCTAAGGAATGGCAGATGGAGTTTAATTTAGATAAACGTGAAGTGCTGTATTTTGGAATGGCAAATCAGGGCAGGACTTATACACTTAGTAGTAAGTCCTGGGGAAGTATTGCCGAACAAAGAGACCTTGGAGCATAGATTCATACTTCCTTGAAAGTGGAGTTGCAGGTAGATAGGATAGTGAAGAAGACATTTGATATGCTTGTCATTATTGGTCAGTGCATTAAGTTAAGAGTTGAGAGATCATGTTGTGGCTGTCCAGGACATTGGTTAGGTCACTTTTTGAATACTGCATGTAATTCTCCTTGGAGCATAGATTCATACTTCCTTGAAAGTGGAGTTGCAGGTAGATAGGATAGTGAAGAAGACATTTGATATGCTTGTCATTATTGGTCAGTGCATTAAGAGTTGAGAGATCATGTTGTGGCTGTCCAGGACATTGGTTAGGTCACTTTTGGAATACTGCATGTAATTCTGTTCTCCCTGCTATTGGAAGGATGTTGTAAAACTTTAAAGGGATCCGAAAAGATTTACAAGGATGTTACCAGGATTGGAGGGTTTGAGCTGTAGGAAGAAGCTGAATAGACTGGGGCTATTTTCCCTGGAACATTGGAGGGTGAGGAGTGACCTTATAGAGGTTTATAAAATTATGAGGGACATGGATAGGGTAAATAGACAAGGTCTTTTCCCTGGGGTAGGGGAGTCCAAAACTAGAGTGCATAGGTTTAGGGTGAGAGGGGAAATATTTAAAAGGCACATAAGGGGCAATTTTTTCACACAGAAGGTGGTGAGTGTATGGTATGAGCTGCCAGAGGAAATGGTAGCGGCTGGTACAATTACAACATTTAAAAGACATCTGGATGGGTATATGAATAGAAAGAGTTTGGAGGGATATGGGCCAAATGCTGGCAAATGGGGCTAGATTTATTTAAGATATCTGGTTGGCATGAACGAGTTGGACCAAAGAGTCTGTTTATGTGCTGTACATCTCGATGACTTTAAAAGGACGGGGCAGATGAACTCTGGCTGAAGAGTTCTATTTTGCTGCCATCTTGAAAGAAAATGAACTGCAAACTGAGAGATGTTCGTCACTTACTGTATCCAAAAAGAATCTCATGGCATAAATGTTAATGTTCACAATAACAATGACATACAATAGTAGTGCATTTTGTGACCTGGATTTGATGCTTGAGTTCTAATTTTAGCAAGCAACATAATTCACTGATAATTTTCTTAGTGAAGTGAATGTTTTTCAGAAGTTGCTTCTCAGTCAGTAAGGAGAATGATCAATGTGAGTGAAGACATCGTCTGAGTGAGATTGAGATAAATGCCAAGTGACAGTATCTGGGAATTTGATTCAAAGCAGAATTCAAGCCAGAGAGGGGAGATGTGGAATTGAGGATTATCAGCTCAGCCATGAGAGTGGAGCAAATGTAATGGAGTGAAAGACTTATTTCTTCTCGAAGGCCCTGCTGGTTATTAACCTGAGCTTCTCACAGTATTGACCAGAAAACCAACTTCAAATTCTAGAAACCCCAGACTTCCTGGAAGGTTTTTCATTGCCATTACAAACTTTTCATCCAATTTTGTGAGAAAATTAGATGCAGTTACGGTCTAATGTCTAAAATGGTTTGAGTGGTTAATTAATTTCCATGTTGTTTTTCCTTGTGTTACCAGCTGTTTGGGAATACATATCTGTATTTAAAAACTAGAGAGAAATACTGGAAGACTTTGCACTATTCTCTTAATTGAAAAGGAGTCTACTTCTTCCAAACTGAAACCAACAGTTTAATGTGTGCTGTAAGCCACCAAATTTTACTTGAAATCAGGTGACTTCAAAGAATCAGCTAAGCAAAGCTTTAAGGAGCTAAGAAATGTGTTTATTGTCTTAATTACTGGGGCGGGGGGGAACCCTTTGAGAGGACTAGAGCCCCTATGCTTATAGTTGCCTCGCAACTGTCATTGATCCTGTTCTCCAAACCATAGGAGTGACAGTAAAGAAGGTACCATTGATGCTGCAAGCTTCTCTTGAAAGTTTGTGCTCATTTGATATTTCTGGAAACCAATTGACCTTCCAAACGCAACCATTTTTGTCTAGCTGAAAGTCATGGACTTTGACCAATTCTCAGAGATTGAAGTCCAAGTTGATCTGATTCAGAAATGGACATCTACTATCAATCTGCAGCCGTCACCCATTCAGGTCAATCAACAGGAAATGCAGCAGATGGAAGAAGTCATGACATTTTATTCTTTGTTTCCAGACTCTTGGCCCATAGGTTTTTCTTTGTTTTTGCCTTCTTCTTGAAATAAACCATAATTTCTACATAGACTTGTCCTGTTTATGTTGTATGTCTGTGTGTGTGGGATTACGGGCATAGAGTTTCAATTCTGGATCAGAGCAAAGGTGTTAACTAGAGTTTGCCACTTGCTTGATGAATAAGTTTTGTTCATAAAAAAACTGATTGTTTTATTAAAGATGGCTAATTCTTGTAACTTGGATAGTAATATTAAAGACAAGCAATTGGCCATTTTGATAATTGAATCAACATACATACACTAACAGTGGGACTGGTGGAATAATGGGGCTTGGCTTTCAGAACATTCCTCAGTTCACATTCACAAAAAGCTGTTTAATTATTCTTGAAATACAATTTTACCACCTCCTTGGTGGCTCTTGATTGCCTGTTTGATTTGTTTCTGTTTCTCATTTGCTCTCTCGCACATACATGTACATTTAAATTTCAATTTGTTACTCATTCAGGAATGTCAAAATTCAGCAAAGTGGGCAAAGATGTTTGTTTTAAGTGATCTTATGAATATATGAGAACAGATCTTTTGTGCACAATTTGGTTCAGTGTTTTAATAGAGCAGGAGTGCTACACCTAAGTAGCATTCTTATCTCCCATTCACAAAATCTGAGTCCCACTCCAGGATGCAAGATCAAAAATCAAGGCTGATATTCCATAATGGGACAAAAAATACTGTTGGAGGTGCTGTTTTTAGAATCAGACATTAAACTGAGATCCCATTAGCCTGCTCAGATGGAATAATTTGGGATGCCCTTCACATCTGGGAGAACAGTGAAAGGGGTCCACAATCTAGCAATATTCAGTTGGGCTTCAACGGTAATGTGTGGGAATTCCAAGGGTCTGGGAACACAAGAAAGTGGTGGTCAGGATCAGGAACCACTAAAGAAGGAGGTTGTGGGAACTCAAGCAGGTTGTGAGAGTCCTATGGGAAATTAGTACTGGGAATGGCAGAGTAAAGTGATCCCAGGATTAGCATCTATTGGAAGTGGAGATTATTGGATGGCAGCAAAGGAAGGGAGACTTGGTCCAATTTGAGGGCTGGAGCTCATTGGAATTTGATTGTCTGGCTGCAGATGTAAATCAATTACCTCAAAGAAACCCAGTGCTTCTGGGTCAACTCCATATTAGGCAGCCCAGAGGTCTTCAAACCAAGGGATGGTAAATCCATAGTTTGAGGAGGAGATCAACCCTAAGCAATGGAGAAAGCAGAGTAACAACAGAGCAGGATGGTTTTGCAGATGTTGGAGAAAAACACATGCCATTCCCAGTGTCATAGGAATGCTCGTGAACTGGCAATAGGCTCCTGGTCCGAAAATGTACAGTGCAGACTCTTCCAAGCTATTGTCCTGTATCAGCAAACTATATCCTATGTGCATCATAATGCCCAATATGCAGCTTGTACAGGCATACCTGGTTCTCCAGCTGCTCAGTGACATGCCCAGTGAAAAGTTTGTAGTGGCCACTGTAATAATGGTAATAATTGTCCCTTCCATTTTCAACTACGTGGCATGGGAAATCTCAAAATTGATCTCCCTAAGTGTTGTTTACATGAATCATTGCCTAAATGAGGGATTGATAATGGATCATTGCTAATAATTAACTGTGAAATTTCCCTGAAGTAGTGCTTACAAAGCTGTTTTGAACTGACAAACCTCACAGGATGAAAGGAATTTCGATTCGTACTGAATTATGTTAGGAAACCACAAAGTGTATGTGCTGGGAAAGTACCAATTTCATGTCCGAAACTCCACCAACACATATAATGCACAATTGTGATGAATAGCTCTTAAGCAGCTTTGGAAATGTTTTGGGTGTAATATCCAATGTTGAGAGACAAAGAACTTCAAGCATAAATGGGAATTTCAGAGGAAGTCTAACATAAAGAGTAAATGTAATCATATCATTATGACATTTGTGCTTTCCTATGATTGGAATCCTTAGCTGCTAATGGAAGAGTGTACCAACAACAGTCTGATCCCAGTTGTCCTCACATTCATGTCCCATCTGCATTGATTTCCAGACTGTTTGCATTTGTTCACGTTTTGCTTGTTTTTACTGCTAATGAAAAGAAACAACGTAATTATATTTTGTGTAGGTGACGTGGGAGTTCCTAAAATTTCTTATGTCGTCTGTGGGTATCACCACCAATTATTCTTGAATGTAATACTTGATAGCGATTTCAGAGGCAGTTAAGAGCCAACTGCATTGCTATGGGTCTGGAGTCACATGTCAGCCGGACTGTGTAAGAATAACAAATTTCCTTCCCTAAAGGACATTAGTTATCCCGATGTTCCTTTACAACAATCAACAATATTTGGCATGATCAACATTTCTGAGGCTTGAAATATATTTCAGATATTTTGTTAATCAATTACATTAATAAATAATTAAATTCAAATCTAACCAACTGTCAAGATAATATCACAAGTATTGCATCTTCAAAAATTGCTCCTTGACCAGTGAAGGATACAATCCAAGGAAGCTGAGTCAAGGAGCAGTAGGCTGGTCTTTTCAGTTTGAGGGATTCGTAAGAAACAGTCTTCAATCCACAAAGACTGTCTGGATGGCAAATATTTTCAGTGTGGCAGGGTTGCACTGCTGGTCTGGGAATGATCGAATTGATGTTTGTGCACAGCAACTAGCTGGTTCAAATGTGGACAAGAGCACTGAATACCAGAGGTGAGGCAAGAGTGCAGCCCTTGACATTGGGCAAAATGTGGCACCAAGTAGCTCACTACTGATTGGAGTCATACATGGCACAGAGGAAGATGGTTGTGTTGTTGGAGGTAATTCAGCTCAGCTTTAGGACATCACCATAAGGTCAGGAGTGGGCATGTTCGCTGATGGTTGCATAATGTTCAGCACTATTTGTGACTCCTCAGATACTGAAACAGTCCATGTTCAAATGCAACAAGATGTGGACAATATCCAGGCTTGGACGGACAAGTGGCAAGTCACATTCATGCCACACAAATGCCAAGCAATGACCAACTCCAATTAGAGACAATCTAACCACCATCCTTGACATTCAGTGGTATTACCATCACTGAATCCACCACTATCAACATCCCGGGGATTACTTTTGATCAGAAACTCAACTGGAGTCACTATATAAACACAATAGTTACAGAGCAAGTCAGAGGCTACATCTACAAGGCACAAGTCCTTGAAATGGTTCAGAAAAGAGTTACAAGGATGTTGCCAGAGTTGGAGGATTTGAGCTAAAGGGAGAGGCTGAACAGGCTGGGGCTGTTTTCCCTGGAGCTTTGGAGGCTGCAGGGTGACCTTATAGAGGTTGATAAAAGCATGAGGGGCATGGATAGGATAAATAGACAAGTTCTTTTCCCTGGAGTGGGGGAGTCCAGAACTAGAGAGCATAGTTTTAGGGTGAGAGGGGAAAGATATAAAAGGGACCTAAGGAGCAACCTTTTCACACAGACGGTGATGCATGTATGGAATGAGCTGCCAGAGGAAGTGGTGGAGGCTAGTACAATTCCAGCATTTAAAAGGCATCTGGTTGCTTATGTGAATAGGAAGGACTTAGAGGGATATAGGACAAGTACTGGCAGGTATGACTAGATTAGGTTAGGATATCTGGTCGGCATGGTCGAGTTGGACCATGGAGGGTCTGTTTCCGTGCTGTACATCTCTATGACTCTAATCAGGAGTGTGATGAAATATTCCCCACTTGCCTGTGTGGATGCAGCTCCAACAACAGTCAAGAAGCTTTACACTATCCAGGATAAAGCAGTATGCTTCACTGGCATTTTGAGGGGGGTGAAAATGTGTTGCTGGAAAAGCGCAGCAGGTCAGGCAGCATCCAAGGAACAGGAGAATCGACGTTTCGGGCATAAGCCCTTCTTCAGAAAGGGGGGGATCTGATTGAGGTTTACAAAATCATGAAGGGTATAGACAGGGTGGTGGAAAAGCGCAGCAGGTCAGGCAGCATCCAAGGAACAGGAGAATCGACGTTTCGGGCATAAGCCCTTCTTCAGAAAGGGGGGGAATCTGATTGAGGTTTACAAAATCATGAAGGGTATAGACAGGGTGGATAGATACAAGCTTTTTCCCAGAGTGAAGGATTCACTAACGAAAGGTCATGCTTTCAAGGTGAGAGATGGAAAATTTAAGGAGGATACACATGGCAAGTACTTCACACAGAGGGTTATGGGCATTTGGAACACGTTACCAGCAGAGGTGGTAGAGGCAGGGATGGTAGATTCATTTAAGATGCGTCTGGACAGCTGCATGAATAAGTGGGGAGCAGAGGGATACAAATGCTTAGGAATAGACTGACAGATTTAGACAGTACATTTGGATCAGCTCAGGCTTGAAGGGCTGAAGGGCCTGTTCCTAGCCTGTAAATTCTCATTGTTTTTTGTTCTATCTATAAGCATTCACTCCCTCTAGCATGGACTCTCAGTCGCAGGAGTGTGTACTATCTGGAAGATGCACTGCAGCAATTCATCAAAGATCCTTAGACAGCACCTTCCAAACCCACAAACATTTCAATGTAGAAGGACAAAGGCAGCAGGTACAAAGGAACACTACCACCTGCATGTTCCCCTCCAAAACAGTCATCATCTTGACTTGAAATTATATCACCATTCCTGTCACTAGATCAAAATCTTTGAATTCCCTTTCAGAGGGCATTGTGGGTCTACCCACAACATGTCGACTGCAGCTGTTCAAGAAGACAGCTCACCACCACCTCCTCAAGGGCAACTGAGGACGGGAAATAAATGCTAGCCAGCTAGTGATGCCCATGAACAATGAGTGAATAAATAAAACCCAGCAAGTTGACTGTTGATTGATCCATCAACATGGCATGCAGCATTTTGCAACACTCTAGTTCCAACTTACAGGGTGTATGGACTCCAAAATGGCACTCCTACTCAGCACCTGGAACACATGGCATAGTGAAGTGCTGGTGTTACATGCACTGTGTCAGGTGGGGAAAGTGGTGAGGTGGTATTGGCCAGATATTCGGCCCTATTGTCACGTCATGCAAGGAAGCAAATTCAGCTTGGAGAATCCAGAATGTTGGTTCAGCTCTGATGTTGATTGACTGGTAATTTAAGAGGTCTTTCCATATTCACCAATGGAGTTCCATCTCCATATTGATTTCAGACTAGTCTTTATGGTCACATCATTGGCTGATTTAAAGGACCATGCTCCCAAAGTTTCTGGGAAAGGTGGGAAGATATTTAATAAGTTACAGAGAGCTCATTATTTGGACCAACTTTCAACATGCAACAGCAGCAAGAGTATACCGGGGGCAGCAGTGCAAACAGACTGAAGATTGGTTTGTTCAGTTGGCTGGACAGCTGGCTTGTTATGCAGATTGATATCAACAGCATGGATTCAATCCCTTCATCAGCTGAGGTTACCATGAATGACTCTCCTGTCAACCTCTCCACTTACCTGTAGTATGGTGGACCTCAGGTTAAACCACCATGAGTGTCTCTCTCTAATGAGAGAGCAGCTCCATGGTCGAGTTCGATGATGATGGCTTGACCTTGTTTTTATCCTTAAGTTTGCATCCAATCTGAATGACTGATAGTTTTGGCAGTCCCAATAGCGCCTGAACTCTCAGTAGTGGGCACAGCCAGGACTGCAAGCATCTCCACAAAGATGAATGTTGGTGATTGGAGTAAGGTGTAAGGGTTGGGCTTTTAGGGAGGGAAGGGATCAGATGCCACATGGAGAGGGGCAAAGGAGAGGTGGGCAGCAGGTTTTGGAGGGCAAGTGAGAAGGAACAACAAAGGGAGATGTGAAATGGGAGGTGTCACCAATGTGTGCAGGACTCCCCGCCCCCCCCCCCCCCATCCCTATCCTCCTGCACTTTCAAAAAATAAACCAGTTTTTAAAACAGCCTTTGCATTCGGACCCTCCAGTCAATACCCAAAAGTGGTCTAGGCGATACATTACCCTGTATAATAGGAAACAGATTACAGTTGGGCAGGAAGTAAGCTGGAAAGCTCACATATTTAATCTGCTCCCACCACTGAAAACATGCTTAGCAAAGGCAGCCAAAAGCTCCATCCCTGTGGAAAATAAATAGTTTAAAAAGCATTGGAAATCTAAAGCAAATACTAGAATATGAAAAAAAAGGTTATTAAGAGGGGAAAAAAATCTAACTGAAAAAAGTATAAAACCTCAGGGTGTCCATTTTGAAATATAGACCGGTGCATTTATTCTGAGTCAATAAACCTTGCATCTTATGCCAGAAACGTTGACTCTCCTGCTCCTTGGATGCTGCCTGACCGGCTGTCCTTTTCCAGCATCACACTCTTTGACTCTGATCTCCAGCATCTGCAGTCCTCACTTTCTCCCAATGCATTTATTCAGCCTGTTTTACTGTTTTTACTTTTTGCATAAAGCCAAGGGAATGAGATAAGATAACATTGTGTTGTGTTGTGTTATAAATTGTTTCTAGCCAAAGTTGTTTTAAATGTGTCATTATATTAATATGATTGGTGTAAATTTGTGTGACTGATTTATCAAAGGAACTACTTTTATCTGAACAACATTGTTGTTATGGTATAATGATTTACTTGATCTTTTTCAATAAAGTGCTCTGCCTGCCAGGGAAGGCAGAGAACTCATTGCTGCTGCCAGTCAGCTACAGATTCATCAGATGTTTTTTGTTGATATATTTGCAAAGGTATATACCCAATACAAGGCTTTTCAGCACTACTTGGAGTGATTGGAGCAAAGTCAGCCAGGTGAATCTCATAGCATATGAATTTCCTGTTAACCTGGTCCAATCAGGGAGTCCTGGCTGACAGATATAAACAAGAGTGTCAGAGGTTCTGCTCACTCTAGGAGCTGGCTCTAAGCTAGCAGGGTCAGTGTCATGTACTATGCACATGTAAATAAAGGGTGACAGGATACCGGCCTTCATGGAGTTATTGCATATTTTATCCATTTTGATCTTTTGAACTCGATCACTCTTATGTTACAATTAGTTACATTCTCACCTTAAGTTGAAAGACTGAGTCTTAGCTACTAGACATACTTGTGTAAATGTCAAATTTTTTAGACTATTTTTAAAGATTCAATTTATAGGGTCAGCTATTACATGGGCACTATTTTTGAGGGGCTGAAATTCATGCTGCAGTTCAAGATACTGTATTATTAGCAGAAGTCGATTTGATTGCTCAACTAATCCTGGATAAAAGCAAGAGAAACAAGAATGAATTACTGGTCGGAAATTGTATTTTACAGACAGGTACGAAAATTTAACATGACAAAGATTCATTAAAATTCTGCAAAATCACACTGTTCAACAACGTCATGGCCTGGTATAATGGCACACTTAAAATGAAACATTTATTAAATTCTGAATGTGTAAGCATCTTGAACTTTCTAAATTCTTCCGTTTCCCTCCCATTTACTCTTGTATGTAATGAACCTCAACAACATTAACAAATTCATCAAAGAATTAAAGATATATGTAGCTAATATATCTCACTTCTATTCAGATATAATGGCACAATTAAAATTATTAACTTTTTAATGATAGTAACTTTTGGATGTATAGGGAACAAAATGTGATAACGACTATTAGACTTAGTACTGGTCTGAATGAATGAATGAATCAAAACATGCTGTAGTAAACCAAGTGGGTTAAGTAGAGTTATGAATGAATGAATGAATGAATGAATGAATGAATGAATGAATGAATGAATGAATGAATACAGACGCAATATAGTAAACAAAGAGCAATGAGTAGAGTTACCAGTATGAATGAAAGAACGTGATTTTGTTTAAGTGGGTTAATGGGAGCATGCAATTTCCTTTGTAAGAGATTTATAGTGTGATATAGTAGGGTCAACTTTTACACAAGATATTTGGAAAATACAAGATTTTGTGGCCAAAAGTAATGGTTCGACTTTTACGTGACATCAACGTTTACTGTATATGTGGTAATTTCATTAATGTTTGTACAAAATGGCTACCTGCATTTGGCAAAAAAACTTTGCAATTCAAAGTAATTCATTTAATAGAAATGCTGCAGGATGTTTGTGAGCAGTATTAGTGAGGATATAAGTACATGCCTTCCCCTCTTTACCGACAAAACTATGTTGCTTTACTATTGTAAGGGTATCTCTTATTCTTTGAAGAGAAAATGAGGTCTGCAGATGCTGGAGATCAGAGATGGAAATGTGTTGCTGGAGAAGCGCAGCAGGTCAGGCAGCATCTAGGGAACAGGAGAATCGACGTTTCGGGCATTAGCCCTTCTTCAGGAGGGCTAATGCCCGAAACGTCGATTCTCCTGTTCCCTAGATGCTGCCTGACCTGCTGCGCTTCTCCAGCAACACATTTCTATCTCTTATTCTTGTATTATTTGAATATACTGTCATAGTGACAAATTCATTGGAATTAGATTTTGGTGAATTTAAAATATTTTCAGTTACCTGTGTGAGTGATTTGGCTTTTGCAGAATGGACATCATTTGCAAAAATGTCACAAAAACTGTAAAAAGACCAAATTTAAAATTAAAATTAGATTAAAATTAAAGCCAAGGTCTGAATTTGTATAGAAGCAAAGGACTTAGCAGCAGGAGTGATCAATTTAATCCTTTCAGCCTGCTTTGCCATTTGGTAGGATCGTGACTAACCTGGATGTGGTCTCAATTCCACTTTCCTGTTTGCACCTACCCACTCCCATCCCCCACGCCCCACATCTCCTCACTCCCCTGTCTATCAAGAATATTCAAATTCAGCTTTGAATGCATTTGATAATGTAACCTCCATTGCTCTCTGAAGAAGAGAATTCCATAAATTAATTACCCTCAGAGAGAAAATAAAATGCTTCTGATCTGTGACGATGCTGTCACTTTGACAAGGTTATTTTGTTTTTTTCAAGGGTGGTCATAAATGCAGAGGTGCCGAAATGTCTCGGAATGAGCCAAGATTAACAATGGCAGGGGAGTGGCCAGTTCTCCCCGTTCAAGTTTCTTTCTAGTTTGGTTTAGTTTTAGCAGGCACTCAGAAGCTGCTGCAGTGCAGAAAAGGTTCCATCCTTCAGCAAACGATTCTTGACTGGCTTCTCTCTCTGACACCTCTCTGCCTGTAAGAACCTGTGTTTGAATTTCCCTTTTGCTAAGGGGTGTTTTTATGGGATGTTAAGGGAATTGGAACAGCTCCTTAGTTAAATTGCTTTGTCAAATTGATGAGGTTTCAAATAGTTAAGTTATTTTAAATTCTGTTTTCTTTTGTTTGTGTATCAACTGTAGTCATAGAGTCATACAACACAGAGACAGACCCTTTGGCCCAAACTGGTCCATGCCAACCAAAATATTCATCCATGCTAACCTCATTTCCCTGCACTTGGCCCATATCCGTCTAAACCTTTCTTATCCATGTTTTGTCCAAATGCCTTGTAAATGTTGTTAATGTACCTGCCTCAACCACTTCCACTGGCAGCTCATTCCATATGCGTACCACCTTCTGTGTATAAAAGTTGTCCCTTGGGTTCCCTTTTATTCTTTCCCCACCAACCTTAAACTAATGCCCTCTTGTCCTCGATTCCCCAATCCTGGGAAAAAGACTGAGTGCATTCACCCTATCATGATCTTACACACTGCTATAAGAACCACCTCAGTCTCCTATGTTCTAAAGTAAAAAGTCCTATCTTGTCTAAACTCTCCCTATAACTCAAACAGTTAAGTCCTGGCAACGTCCTTGTAAATTTCTTCTGCACTCTTTCTAGTTTAATAATAGTGATCAAAACTGAACACAATACTCTCTAGTGTAGCCTCACCAACATCATGTACAACTGCAACATAACTTCCAAACTCCTATACTCAGTGCACTGACTGATGAAGGCCAGTGTGCCAAAAGTCTTCTTCACTGCCTGGTCTACCTGTCACTCCACTTTCAGAGAACTGTGCACCTGAACTCCAAGGTCCCTCTGTTCCACTGTACTTCTTCAGGCCCAACCATTCACCATGAAACTCCTACCTTGATTTGAGTTTCCAAAATACGAGACCTCACATTTATCTATCTTAAACTCCATTAACCATTTCTCGGCTCAATTCCCCAGCTGACTGAGGTCCTGCTGCAATTTCTGATAACCTTCCTCAATGTCCACGATATTGTCTCTATTAGTGTCATCTGCAAACTTACTAATCATGCCTTGGACATTCACATCAAAATCATTGATAAAGATAACATACAGCAATGGGCCCAGCACCAATCCATGTAGTACTTAAATAATTCTGTTTTGCTTAAAGCCGTGTGGTTTGACCAGCTGTATCACACCTGGAAAATCCACTTCACATCTGCCTTTAATAAAAGAAAAGGTTAGGGTCTAGGCTACCTTTTTGAAACATTTTGAAGGGGTCTGGCCTGGTCCATAACACATCCCCATCTTAAAAGAGATCTCTCCCACTCCTTTGTTTTGTCAGTCTTCGATGACCCTCAACTTTCACTAGCTAAATAACAACCTTGACCCTTCATCTGCATCTCTGTTGACTTCATTTCCTTCTGAAATCATTACTTCAGGCTAACCTGAGCTGCCATTTTACATGATCCCAAAGTGAGTTACCAAATCAATCTCCTCTCCATCACTTACTTCCAAAAGTACGTATGTTTCACATCCATGTGCACTCACTTGTTCCTGAAACTTCACTCTTGCCTTTATGATGCATACATTCAATTATTACAATGTTCTCTTGGTCAGATTCTCATCCTTTTCCTTCCCTAAACTTTGGACAAAACTTCTGTATCTTCTCCCAAAAGTAGTGTACACCCATCATCCTTGAACTATATTTACCCCGAACTTCAAATGCCTCAAAGTTTTCATTCTTGTCCATGCATTTAAAACTATCTAATGGACTTGCCTTTTCCTATTTTTATAATCTCTATCTATGCTACAATTACCCTCCAAACCTTGAACTCTCCATTTCTTTGACTTGAGGCTCTTACATAACAGCCCTCCCATCACCCTGTCAATATTTACCAATGTTTCAGTTGATCACTAACAATTCCACCCTGCCATCTCCCTCTCCTCTTCTCTTTCTCTTCACATTATGGTCTTGGTTGTCTGATGATTGCTTGTTGTGGCTGTCCACACATATCTATCCCTAGCAAAGTTTCCATGATATGTAGGACTAGTAGAAGACATAGACCCCTAGAACCATCTCAACCAATATGGAAATTGAATGTGCACTGTCAACATTGTTAAGCACCACATTCCAATCATCTTTGCTAACCAAATCTAATCTCTCTTCCTTTAAGATCTTCCTAAAATTCATGAATTTGAGTAAACATTCAATCATTCCTATTAATAATTCTTTCACTGTCTCAGTCTAAATATTTTCATTATGCTGTTGAGAAGTAATTTGGTTAGAAACAAAAAAAATTGCAGATGCCTGAACCCAAAATAGACAGGCAGGAGGCTGAAAGAACACAGCAAGCCAGGCACCAGGAGGTAGAGAAGTCAATGTTTTGGGCGTAACCCTTCTTCAGGATTGGGGGTGGGTGTGGGGTGAACTGCAGATAAAATGGGTGATGGAGGGGACAGGGTAGTGAAGTGGGGATAGGTGAAGACAGGTAGAGGGTACGACCTGGTTGGTCAATGGGAGGAGCGAATCTGTTTGTTGACAGGGAGCAGTGAGAGGGAAGGGGAGGGAGTGGGAAGAGAGTCGGGGTATGGGGAGGGAGGTTATTTCAAATTTGGTACATTAAATATGGTATTAAAGGTAAACAAATTGTTGCTGTGTTTATGCACATAGCCTTGCTTTAATCCACATGGGATGTATTTTTTTGCATGTGGTCCGTGAGACAAACTATGTAGAGAGTACAAAATTGATGATGGACTTTGCGTAAAAGCCAGAGAGCCATGGAATTGAGAAAAGAAAGAGTCACATAAAAAAAACAATAGAAGAGACAGCAACATGAGAAAATATTTCAAAACATTGAAAGTTATCTATTCATCTGTTTTGTTTTATAACTTTGGTTTAAATTTACATGTAAAAGTATTCTATCTTGTAATTTCTGTCAGAATGTAAACCACTTACAGCAATAAGACAGATTTCTTTTTTTCATCTCCAACTTGTTAAGAAACAAGGTTAGAATATTTTGTCATAATTTTAGCATTATACAAACTAAGGAATAAATAGCCCAATTTTTAGTAGACAATTTTTGAATCATGACAGATTGATTTTCAAAATGTGAACAATTAATATAATTATCCAAATAAATGTAGACTGATTTATATAAAATATTAACTGTGGATCAGGGTTTTTCTTTTGTAATGGCACATCAAATCTGGTTTGCTTTCTTTTATCTATAGTCTCTTCCCTCGTCTTAACTCATTTGCCAGTTCACACTTTTAAAGCATGCTAGCAGTTCAAATGTCACTGCGGCTCAAGTGATAGTTTCCATTTGTAAGGCAGCTGCTAATTCACTTTTATAGTAAGTCATCAGCTGTTCCGGATATTTCCAGCAATTTTGACTCCTACAATCTTGGTCACAATGGAGCCAGAAAAGGCAATGTTGTAGATAATGAATTATATTTCTGTACAGGATAGTAAGAATAAGAGGCTAAGTTCTGAATCCAGTGTTACAACAGAAGTTAACATATAACATAGGTTTGTACTTTCATCTGATCCTCTCCAGTTGATGATTTGATGTAGTACAATGGAGCATAGGAGGTTGAGAGGTGACCTTATAGAGATTTATAAAATCATGAGTGTTATAGATACGGTCAATAGTGGTGTCTTTTTCGCAGGATGGGGATTTCAAGAGCAGGGGACATGTTTTTAAGTTTAGAGGAGAGAGATTTTAAAAAGACATGAGGAGCAAATTTTTAACACAGAGGTTGATTCACATGTGGATGAACTTCCTGAGGAAGTGATGGATGTGGGCACAATTAAAACACTTAAAAGACATTTAGGTAAGTATGTGAATAGGAAAGGTTTGGAGGGATATGTGCCAGGAGCAGACAAGTTTAGTTTGTGATTATGATTAGACCGAAAGGGCTGTTTCTGTGTTGAATAACTGCGATTCTATAATGCCTGAGGCAATGGCAAACTCTGTAACTCATGTACCCAAATGGCCATTCATGTTGGCATCTTTGTGAGTGAGGTAATGCCAAAGTAACAGCATGGCAGAGTTCAATCTTGTCTTGACTTAACATCTACAGATGTATATTTTGTGTTACATTTTGCAATGTTAATACATCGATTTACCTATTCATTCTTCCAAATGTTGTGGGTCTCTGCAAATTGTAGAGCTTCTACAACTGTATGAACGAAAGCAGCACAGGCCAGGAATAATTTGTTCCACCAAATCTGTCTTCCTTCTGGTTATTCTGAGCAACTACTTAGTAAAAATAAATGTGTGTGGATCTTGATGCATATGTGTCAGCATTTTATATGTATTAAATGTTATAAACTATATTCTATGCTTACAGATTCAAGTCATATTCATCATAGATGCAGAAAATAAACTTTAGATGCTAGTGTATAAAACTTAAAGATGCAATTTAAAATTTAAAGATACAATTGTGAAGCAACAATTCACAATATATATGCCATTTATCTGTTAATTTGAACAAAGTTTTCATTCAAATTGACCACATTGAATATGACCACATTGGAGTCACATTTCCTGCTAAGAGCAACCAGAATTGACTTTCTGAATCTACTCATGGGATATGGGTGTCATTGGCTAGGTCAGCATGTATTGTTTATCCCTCATTGTCCTGCAGATTGGCCCCAATTAGGGCCCTATTCTCTGCTTTTCTGGGAAGAAAGCAGAACAAGAAGTGTGATTGACTTAGCCACATATGCATGGTGGAAGGGACTATACCTTGCAACTGCTCATGTTGGCATTCCAAATGTATCAGGTTTGATGCCATATATCCAGTTTGCTCATCACCAACTCCTTAATGAAGGTTTTCGTATGAAGATACCATCATGAGACAATTTCCTCTCCAGGGGTTTTGAATGGCGATGATTGAAGCCTTTTCAACCTACAACCAGTTACACTTATTCCATGTATCCACTATACAAATATACTTCAATATATATTATATACATCAAGAGTTACATATATCAAATAGTGCAAACATTGAGTTAAAACAGCACTACACAGTTATTGATTCAGCAAAGTGAGGCCAATTAAATTGAAACCTTATGTGAAAACGTTTACAAACTCACACCATAAGTAGATGACTTTCTTACCAACAATCAAATAAGAAGCTGCAATTTTTTTTTATGTTACCTAAACTATAGCACACAATGTCAACATAGTTCCAAAATGATTTTTGTCAACGTATTTATTAACCAAGGATTTTTTAAAAAAATTAATTTTGGATATGGTCATCACCTGGCCAGACTAATATTTATTGCCCACCCCTAATTGTTCAGAAGGCAGTTAAGAGTGAACTATATTGCTATGATTCTGGAGTCATATGTAGGCCAGACCAGATATAGATAGCAGTTTTCCTTCCCAAAAGGACATCAGTGAAACCAGGTAGGTTTATCCTAAAAGCAGCAGCAGTTTCATGGTCATCGTGAGACTCTTAGTTTCAGATTATTATTGAAGTCAAATGTCACCATCTGCATGACTGGATTCAAACTTGCAATACTAATTTACTGGGTGTAAATTCTAAAAAACATTTTTGATTTCAATCATAACAAAATTGATATTATTGTTTACAATGTTCATGAAGGGAAAAGGAAGCAGACATTGTTGCAATATTAGCTAATGAAAATGTAAACCATTGATATGGTGGATTAAACTAGTTGAGTGGCAGACAAATTCTTGCCTACAATTCCTGCCAAATGGGCTATACTGTAAAGTATACTCTTCTTTGTGGTTCACAAAAAACCTGCCTGATTTCCATTGTCCCAGAATGAAGGAGAACACATCCAATTGATCCCTAAACATTTTGTGGTGACAAAGCAATTATCATTTGAAAGTTAATGTCACTAGTATTGTTAAATAATGATGCATTACTCAGCCATGACTCGATCCAAGAACAGCTGTAAACCACAAGATCAGTCTGAAGCAATAAATGTAATTGGATTAATGTAAAATGAACAGACATTCCAGTATTTTCAGTTTGTGAGATTGAAATGGGTTTGTTAAGACTCAATGGCAACAAAGGGCGCATGGATTTGTTGTCCAGATTGTATTTTCTAGTTTTATAGAAAATGAAAAACCAATCATATTAATTGAAAAGGATGTGTGAAATCTTCCGGGAGCTTCTTTTGTTAAAGTATATAAAGGTCCAGAGTTAATGTCAATCCTGTGCTTCCTGCTTACTTGCTTCTATGTACATTCCATAAGAATGGCAACTGACTGGACAACCAGGTTAATGTTTTTTTCTTGATTACCAGCCTGAAAATATTTCGAAAATTTGCAACAACTGAACAACAGGCTACATGAAATGAGCTTACTCAGTGTGGCGCTGTTAGGTGTTGGATGTAGAGCAGTAGAGATTATCTTGAAGTTCTGTTGGTTGGTTTACTTTTTCAAGTTTCTATTAAAATTAAGCTGCATAACAACAAATATAAATTATTCCACAACCAGCACAATCAAACTGAATAGTAGCAAGCAATCACTTCTTTGTTCTTTCAAGTTAAACATGTCTCTTGATGTATTTAACAGTAATAACATGGTGTAGTTTTATTGACAAAGTTGAAAATGGAATAAATGCCAAAAATAAGTATTTGAAGCAAGTTTTCACAGTCTTTCCACTGTGAGCAACTTTACGTGACTCTGAAGTGTCAAAGCTTTTAATCTTGTACTCCCAGCACAATTCCCAAGAACTGCCAATGTATGATAATATGAATACGATGTGAGAAGCAAGTGCTGATTGTTGACAAGTCAACTTCAATCGTTAAAGGCACCATCTCTCCAGGTGGTGTGTGTTGGAAGGATTTGCAGGTTAATGGACGATGAACACGCCAGCCTTGGCCATTAAGGCAAAGTGGAATTAATTTCAAAACTATTGGTTTAGAGGCTGCAATTCTACTTTTAGTATCACAAGTCCCAACCAGCAAACTCAACCCTTCCACCTACCAGATTGGCAGCTGTTCAAAACCTGATCACTTTAAGTTTTGACAAAAAGTCATTTATTTTAAAAGTGAATTGTTTCTGTCCCCATATATGCCTCCAAATCTGTAAAGATCTATTGTTTTTTTTCCTTTTAGGTTTCCAGCATCCAGAGAATTTTGTTTTTAATTTAGATGGATCATCGTCCTTACATTTGGAAATTTCAATGTTCCAGTGGTGACTGGATCTTCATATTTTATCTGGTCCACTGTTGTGGTGCTGCAATGATACTGATGGTGACATTGCTGATCATTTGGGGCCAATTCACTTCACAAACCTGTTTTTGTTTCTTTATTGGAGTGTGTTTTGCACAATTGGAGAAACTTAAACCCTTGATGAATTACAGGATAATTATGTTTAAGGAACGCGATACAGTCTATCTTAGTTCATCCTAGACTCCACCATGTGGAGTTTCTAAATTTTTCTTAAATGATTCATCTCCACTAACTTATCTGCAGTCCATTTTGTAAGTGATGACTCTTTTCGTGAAGAATGTTCTGACACCAGTCTCAAATTTCCCTTTATCCTATTCTTGCTGTTAGTTTGAAATAACATTCTGATTTTATGTTTTCCATAATGTTTAGTAATTATCCCTTGCTATAAGATTACAGGCTAGATATTTCACCTTTAGAATGATATACAAGGCACAGGCCAAACTACTGACAAGCTCAATATTAAGGTCATGGGGAAAGAGAAAGCAGAACATATAGTTGGAGACAATTGACATTAGGAAATGTAAAGTTCAATATTCTGTTTGTTAAATTGATTTGTAGTTTGCAATGGTTGAACATATTGGATTTTGAATCCATTGGGAATCTTAGATTTATTTTCAGTTAAGTACTTTGATATTATTTGTGGGGTTATATGTTGATCTTTTCTCATGTGAACTACCTGTGGGATTAGATACATTTTTTTGTGTACCATGATTGCACTTTATTTTCTCTGCAAGAATCAAACTCAATGATCAGCACTGATGCCTCTCAATGCCAGGAACTTGGGTTTGATTCCATCCTCAGATGACCGTCTGTTCAGAGCTTGCCCATTCTCCCTGTGTCTGTATGGGTTTCCTCTGGGTGCTCTGGTTTGCACCCACAGTCCAGAGATGTGCAGGTTGGGTGGATTGGCCATGGGAATTGCAGGGTTGCAGGGGTAGGATAGGGGGTGGGTCTGGGTGAAATGCTGTTCGGAGGGTCAGTGCAGATTTGAAGGGCCAAATGGCCTGCTTCCACATTGTAGGGATTCTATGAAAAACTATTTTCATTTCTAATCTTAATTTAGAAGTAATACAGGTGACCCCCTCCTTATCCATGGGTGAAATGTTCCAAGACCTACTACAGATGCCCAAAGCCACACATAGTAGCGAACCCTATCATTTAAAAGGGGAATTTACCTCCCCAGCAGCCCGCGGAATTATTTCTGGAATATTTTCGGGCCGCGGTAAACTGCGGGTAACTGAAACTACAGAAACCAAATCCATGGATAATGTATACAGTTTACAATCAAAGATAAAGCAATCTCTTTAAGAATGTTTAGGCTAATGAAACAAGGCACATTTTGTCAAAAAATATTTGATTTTGCATTCATCAGGACAATTTGCAAGAATTGCCAAACAAAAGAGCAAACAACGTTTGTCCTGTACAAGAGGAAAGTCTAATTATTTAGCTAGTCAATTCTGATTGGTAAAGGTGAACAAGTAAAGTTATCTATTGATCAGAATCCACTTGTCAATCAACACAGCACTCTCATTTTATGGAGTTTGAACATTGTTTTCCCTTTGATTTGGTAATTCTTGTGCATTGTCTTGATGTGTGCAAGGAGAAAAGCTTTGACAAAATGTGTCCTTTCCAGCAAACCTCAAGCTACATACTATCAAGCAACTAAAGATTTAGATTCATAGACATCAATCCCCCACTTCTAAAGAAAAAAAAATCAAATTATCTGTCTTCATTTACATTGATATAGATACAAAGTCATTAAGTCAGATTTGAACAAATATCTATGCCATGTTACACTTTGAATCTCACTGAGTAGCATCATACATTTTAAGCAACAGCGACATTGCATTATGTCAAAGCATTTCCAGTACAGTTTGAAATTTTTATACAAAACTCTGAAACAAATACTCTTTCTCTCTGGTTTGTGGAATGTGATCTAAAGACTCTGGGCATGTTGAGCATTGTGTCTGCTAAAATCTTTGGGTCCCTTTCCATTCAGAACTATTCACAGAATATGTATTTGCCTCAATGTGCATTGTATTATACTTTTCTTTGTAACTTTGTTGTTATTGCTATCTCAAAAGCACAGGATGCCAAATTTGTCCAAACTAATACAAATTGGATTGGAGCTTGCCAGCATTTCTTATCGAAAGTGCATGGGATTTTGTAGTGCTCACATGATAAATGAGAGTGAGTGTCAGATTGGTGTCTCACTTGAAAGACTCTAACCATTGTAGTTCCTGTTTCCAGGAATATGAAGTTAGCTCTCAGCCTGTATCTTACAATTTGAATTTGATTTGCCAATCGGTCACAACTTTAAGTAAAACAGAATTCCCATTGAATCTAATCCAAAGACAGTATGGTAGAAATACTGCAATGGCACACATTTTATATTTTAATGGTTACCATGTCCACTTAGTGCTGCACCCCTTTAGTTGTGTGCATTATCATTACGCATGTGTTTTGCATATGTATATACACCAGTACAACTTACATGTTATCCAAAAAATTGTTCAAGGCATGGAATGATATAAGTGACGTTTAAAAGAGGCAGATCGATTCAATTCACACCAGTGGATTCACATGTCAATCCTTATGGCACTGGGTGCTAGTATTAGTTCATTTATAGATTATGCTAGAGAGATTTTGGTTCAAAAATTAAAGTATCAGTTTATGCATAAAATCAGAAAAGGTCTTTCTTACTGGCAGTTACATATTGGACTGTGGATACAGTGCAGAGATACAGGGGTGGAGACAAGTATTGATTGTAGCAGGTTGTTTCCTCTATATCAGACTTAATAAGAGCAGAACCCCTCACACTTCCTGATTGATTGCTACCACACATCCAAACATAACACGAGGGAAAGCATAAAATTCCACCTCAAGTGGATGGGAATCCCAAATAGTGGAATCTTCTCTGTCCTCAATCTTTATTTTCTGAACAACTACCTCTTCAAGCCAGAGCTATGAAATTTCTGTCTAATGTTTTAATTTTTTTTGTTAACTCCTTCCCAAGTCAATTAAAAGTACTGACGACCTTATAAATGTTTAGGCACATGGGCTGGAGGGCAGGCAGGCCATACTTGGAATTTCTTGCTGTCATGTAAATTGCCCTGAGGAAGTCAAATTCATAGAAGAGTCAAGTATAAAGCCTACCATGCGCCACTGGAGGGGAATCTCCCTTACGAATGGGCATCTATACTTGTGGCACTGCTCCTGCCATGTTATTTGTGGGTATCAGGCACAATCTGGTAACTTCCACAAACTAATATCTATAATATTCGATTCCCATAACTATGCAATGCAATAGTTCTCTGAATGAAATACATTTCTGATGCACTCCAACTGTAGTGGCTAGAATTTTACATCCATCCACAATCCAATGGGATTGAGTGAAATATTAGTTTTTTATCTCATTACAACTGTTTGATTACTATCACATATTGTTTGCGGAACTTCGCTGGGCGTAAATTAAGACCCCTCAGTGCAGTAAAGCTAATGTCTCTGATCAACCAGATGTACTTGTCTAATGGCACCATGGCCAAAGCAGAAATTCTGGCATGTAGATGCATCCTTTGAATTCTTGTGTCTGCATGCTGCTGAATGTTTCACATCCTTCATCTTCCAGACCATTTACTCCAATAAATTCTTCTCATTATCAGAGGATTTCCTAACCGCAGCCCTGGTGCCTATAACAACTCAAATGTGCACAAATCTTTGATACTTGCAACATATCCTTTTCAGTAAAACTGAAAGGAGACAGCTTTTGATATTTATTCCAAAGCTTTTGCTTATCCAAAGCATGCAATTCAAGACTAATTTGTCTACAGATAGCGAGTGATGTTTAATGTAGCTCCGCTCCCTCTCATTGTTAGGTAATTACTTAAGGCATTAAATGTCCCTTATTGTCTGATAATTTTTTTTCTGACTTCATGTGAAAAATTCTCTGGGAGAACATTATAAATTTCACCTGAAATAAACTTATGCTTGGATGTCTGGACGTGTAATTCACTATGGACAAGTGCAAAATTTGCTGGAATTATTCTCAGAATGTTATGGTCTCATTAAATCTATGTCCATCCTTCAAAAATATCTGCTGCAATAGCTAGGGACTGTTATCATGCGAGCCCACAGTTTACTTTTGTTTTTAAAAATCATATGTTCAACAAAAGGGATTTTGCGTTTCTAAGCCTTTAACCTTTCTAGCAACTTTTTGTGGGACATAACATGGCAACATCTAATGGAATACTTTACACTTTGTGTTAATGAATTATTTTAAATTTTGCTCCAACCAATGATTGTCTCTTGTACAGAATGCCCTTTTTGCTTAGAATTCACTTTGGAATCAGTGACTTGAATTAGTAGAAAAAATGGTTACTGACCCTTATTCCATTCCTTCTACTTGTGTAGCTTTAACACTCAGAGTTGGTCTTACTTATTAGATTACTTACAGTGTGGACACAGGCCCCTCAGCCCAACAAGTCCACACCGACCTACCGAAGCATACCCACCCAGACTCATTTCCCTACACCTAACACTACGGGCAATTTAGCATGGCCAATTCACCTAACATGCACATTTTTGGACTGTGGGAGGAAACCCATGCAGACACAGGGAGAATGTGCAAACTCCACATAGTTGGTTGACTGAGGCGGGAATTGAACCCAGGTCTCTAGCACTGTGAAGTAGCCAAACTAACCACTGTGCCACCCTGCCACCCATGCTTTTTCTCTGCAAGTTTTGACTCCACAGAATGGTGAGTGGTTTGGAATGGAGAAGAGATAACATTGCAATTACTTTATTAATAAATCATAACACTGACAGATCAATTTAGTGTGGAAGCTTTCCTGTAAAAATAAATAGTTGCATTTAGGAAATTAAAATGCTCTCTGAATTGAATTAACCTCGACCTTATAATCAATTGTAATTCTAAATCAACAAACTAAAACAAAATTGGATTTCTCACATTTAATCTAGAAAGGTTTCACAGAATAAAGGTCAAAGACTGTAGCAAAAAGATGGGTCAGGACAAGCAAAAGACATATTGAAATATTAAAAATAAGATTTACTTACCTGATCTTGGAGTATCTGGTCCAAGTCTAAAGAACAAGGAATGAACCAACATGACAATGTTTTCAACACTTGATGATGTAAATTAACTAATGATAATGCCAAGTTTAGAAATCTTGTGAGATACCAACCTAGTGCTCTACTAAGTAGCATAACTGAGTGTAAAAATGTCCCAGATGTGGGTTGGTGGCACTTTAACCACTCATGTATGCTTTAGATTTGTAGTGGTACCTGCGAGTCTCTAAAACTTGCCCAGTGCTTATACGTCTCAAACTACATTGAAGAATTATATCTCTGAATAATATGGTTTACAGAATTTGTTATTTTACCATATGCACATGGTGTGTGCAGTGTTACTGCAAATGGTCCCCCTTTCCCAGGCAGTCTTTGTTCATCACCATACTTACAGTGGAGAAGCCCGAGCCCCTTATAATTGTTTCATTATTTACAGAAGAAAGCTGCTTTGATGCAATATTAGCTTGATTCTCTTGCAAACCTTGTTCAATTCCAAGTAACTAAAAGACTATTTCTACAATACAAATTAAATCATTCCCTCTACATATAAGCTAAAAGTACAAAGTTTATATAGCTACTATGAAGGAACAGAAGAGACTATGCACTATTGGTATGAGCTATTATGGTAATCAAAAGAAAAGCTATGATTTATTTATTCTACATGGACATTAAAAGGTCCACCTTTTACCTCTATTACCTTTGAGCCCTGGAGTCTTGGCACAATGTTGAATAGTATGAAGTTGAAGTAATAGTAATGGTAGGATAGTATTGAGAGCAGACCATTGAGCCGATCACACAGTCATTGACCATTATAATCACCAAGATCCACCACTCCCAGAATTACCAGCAGCCATATAATTCCCTGACTGGTTTAAGTGAAAATAATCCAGGGAAAATTAATCTTCAGACCCTAAAGGCTATCAAATGGAGATTTAGGAAATGTATGACCGTGATTTTGTTAACCCATTTATTTACTTATTTTTATGTAATGTCATATTAGTCATAGCCAGCAAATGGCAGAACTTTCTTTAGAATGCTTGAAACTTTTCTGTACCCATTTCATGAGCCAGAAACTTGAACCATAAGTCATCAACTCTTTGCTGAAGAATAAATCTTCTGAATCTTTTAAAACTAGCTCATGCTTATGAAACTTCTTTGATCATAAAATGATGCAGCAGCAGCCAAGAAGCAGGTCATTATTCCAATATGCTGCTGCTAGCTATTTGATAGAGCTATCCAATTAATCCTCTGTTCCTTCCTCAAAGTTCTGCAGGCATTTCTCTCCAAGGATTTATTAATTATCTTTTCAATATCATATATCAATATCACTACTTGCACCATCATTTCAAGCAGTGCATTTCAGAACAGAACAACCCCATGTATAAAAAATATTTCCTTATGTCATCTATGATGTTTTTGCCAATACCCGTCATTGATTTTCCTATCTTTATTGACCTTTTTGCTTTATTTACTCTATTACAGCTATTCATGGTTTTAAACGCCTCTAGAAAATCTCTTCTTACCCTTCCTTGCTATGAAGAGAAAAATTCCAATCTCTCTAACTTCCCATATATCTGACATCCCTCACTCTGTTACTATTCTTGAAAAACATTTCTGATGTCTGTGCAACTTACCTACACTACGATGCATAGTATTAAAGCTGACAAAATCAATGTTTTGCAAATGTTTTGCTTAATTTTCTTGCTTGAATGTTTTATTATTCTTTGAATAAAGCTAAGGATCACATTTTAAAGTAGCTCTCTCAACAAACATTTGTGGACGTATATGTCCAGACCTCTTGTATTCCCGAATTCCCTTTAGGATTGGACTATTTCCTTCATATTGACCTTCCTAATTTGTTTTCTACCAAAACTGATCCCTCTACACCTCTCTATTAAATTTCATCTCCCATGTTTCCCCTTTTCATTACACTGTTTTCCTGAAGATTGTTACTCTCCTCCTCATCATTAGCTCTTTGCCAAGTTTCACTTCTTCTGCAAAGATCAAACCAGCTCCATACCATTAAAATATATAAAATGGTGCAGTGATCCCTAAATACTGACCTCTGGGGAACACCACTGTATACTTACCTCAAATCAGAAAAAAATGATAATGCACCACTACTCTCAATTTGATGGCCATCAGCCAACTTTGCATTTAAGGTGCCACCACTCCTTTAAGTCTATGAGGTTTAATTTTGTGAATAAATCATTCTGGGTTATTTTACCAAAGACCATAGTCCAACACATCACCCATATCAACTTTGACATTTCTTCAAAGAACTTGATCGAATTAATCTAACAAATTTGCTTTTAACAAATCCATACTGACTTTCATTTATTAGTGTAAATTATTCTAAATGCCATTTCATTTTGTGCTGGAATATTAATCTCACCATTTAGCTATCTGGTCAATACAAATTTATTCCCTTTTTTTGAACAAGGTTCTGCTCATTACGTGGCAGTCATGTCGCACCTTCAATACTTCCAATGAAGACTGCAACATTGATACCGAAGATTCCACCTACCAGCATTCCATCTGAATTGGATGACTTTTCTACTCTAGCATTTGCCAGTCTTTTAGTTACCTCTTCCCTATTTAGTTTTTAATCTGAAACATTACGTTTTGTCCCCTCACCCCCAATGTATGTTAGTCAAATCATCTAGTCACGTGGACACGTTATTTATCATAAAGACTTCAATTAAGTATTTGGTCACAAGCTCAAGTTTAGTTGGTGTGACAAAAGCACTTTAATCTCTGGGCATTGAGATAAATTGTCGCGAGGCTAAATGTATCTTTTTTATGTTTAGTTTCAATTATTTAACCATAAATGCGTTGTGATGCAAGCTTTTGAATTGTCATTTTGTCCACGCTAGACATAAAGGTGAAAACAAACTTTGTATAACATATATGTGTAATACAGCTCAATCGCACTCATTCAGCAATAGAAAACCCCAACAAAGAAGTGTATTGACAATTGCAGTCTATCTGTGCCAGCAGCAGTTTATTGTTGCCACAATCTGTAGAAAGTGAGTAGAGATATAGCAAGAGTTTGAAAGCCAATACTGTGCTCAAAGCCAAGAGAATTGAATAAGGCATAAATAGAAATCAACTTGGTTGACGGACAGGTGGAAAGACTACAGGATGCCTGCCAAGACATTGAGATTGAAAACGAAATGGTGAAACTATCATTGGAGGAAAGAAAAAGCCCCGTTCCCATTGCCAGAGAATAATTGCATTTGTACAACGCTGAGCTAATAGGCCTAAGATTCATTTCTGGACTGTGCAGAGTTATCCGATTTCAGCTGAAGCTGTCACTGAAGGGACACTACAACCAGCGACACTGGTCAAAGTTTCCTAAATATGGTGAGGATCAGATAGCCCCTTGCTGAAAATGTGAGCAGGTGAACGGTGGATAAAGGTTGGAAAAAATCTGGCTGACGGCGACTAGAGACGAATAACTTAGCAATATATATTCTCTGAAGAAAATAATTACATTGAACCATTAACACACAGTGAGAGAAAAAACATCATATGCTATGTTACACATGTCTGTTTTTTTGTGCAAGTTTATGCATAATGAAATAATCAGCGTGACTGTGTCGAAAACGATCAGGTTACCAATAATTTGAAATACACAGCACAAGTAACAAACTAAAAGGAGAACTTAATCTTTAATAAATTAAATTAGTGAATATTTTGGAATGAAGTCACTTTGAATTATGTGAAGAAAACTTGTCATTCTTGCAAAATACTGGCTATTTCAAGCAGTGCAAATCTTTAGTACAACTACATGAGTAAGGAAAGCTGTGGGATCAAACTGATTTGTTCAAGGAATGTTAAGACTTTAGAACAGTTGAATCTTAACAACCTGAGGTAACAGCTGTGGGGTAAATATGACATTTAAATAGCTTAAGACTGTGATTCTATTTAGAGAGGCGACTCGAGTTCTGGATGCAACTTGCTTTGAAGAAGAAATTTAAGACCTTAACTGCTTTATCATGCAGACTCGAGAAATCTTTTTTAGTTATCAATGGAAATGAGATTTTTTTAAAAAATGAGAAGTGAAGTCCCCTTCCACTTGGTCAAACGGCATCTTTAACCAGCATCATTCCTTCATATGAAATTAATCAGCTGGGGACTCAACTCAAAGCTAAAGAACATGCCTCCATTATTTCCAATGATAATAAACTAACTGATGTTTCTAGTTATCTGTTAACTAATAACTCAACTGGTGTTCTAATGTTGCCTAACTTTTTTTCCATTAAATTCACTCTCAGGATGTGGGTATAATTGGCTAAGCGAGCATTTGTTTTCGAGAAGGCAGTTAAAAATTAACCACATGTTGAGTTGCTTTTAAGTTGAAAAATGTGGTGCTGGAAAAACACATTAGGCCAGGCAGCATCCGAGGAACAGAAGAATCGACGTTTCGGGCCTAAGCCCTTCTTCAGGGATTGCTTTTAAGCCAGACCACGTAGGGATGGCAGTTTCCTGTCAATATCTCTCTGCAAACCTGTTAAAGGTGAAAGAACTCTTAAAATAGCTACATAAATGTTTATTTGTAACCTAATTAAATGACATTAATGAGCCAAATGGATTTCCCCCCAACAATTGACGATGGTGATTAGACTGTTCATTCCGGATTTGTTATTGAATTGAAATCCACTATGCTTCCACCAGCGGAGCGTTCGAACACAGATTCCTAAAACATTAGCTGGATCTCTGGGCTAACAGTTCACTGAAAATAGCACCAGACCATCTCCATTCCCTCTGCACAAAACTAGATGAAAGTTTTGAAATTCAGCTTTGTATTTCTCCTGGCCATCGTTTAAAATAATCACGCTTCCCCAGAGAACAATCTGAGAAGCGATTTTTTTTTCCATATAACGTTGAACAAAGCCCTGGAAACGGTACTGTTCCAAAAGGTCAGCATTTTGTGTAGAACACGGTACTAGAATCCGTGCTGAAGAAGGGTCATGGGACCCGAAACTTTAACCTTGCTTTCCCTACACAGATGCTGACAGACATGCTGAGTTTTTCCAGCAATTTCTGTTTTGCTACGAGAATACAACACTGGGCACCAACTAATTTAGCAATAAACTGAAGAAAATGTTAACCAAATCTCTTGGCTCTTCTCGCGATATTAGGAACACCATTCAGTTCATTGTAACGACGTTAGCTTCATAATTGTGATCTGTTCAGAAAGTTTGGAGTGGTTTAGATTTTCTCTGAAATATGTTATTTAAATTAAAATGCATACGATGGAACCCAAGCCAGTTTTAATTAAGTCTTCTTTAATGACCGATACAAAAGTAAAATCTTATTCAGTTATCCGATTGAAAGAAACAATGGAGAGCTCATCTGAAAGTTTTTAGAGAGATAATTATCTTCTCTGGATGGCTAAGGAAAATGGCTAAAGAATTTAGAATCCATCCGACCAATTGAGAAGAACTATCTGTTGTGACTTTTTTCCTGATTTTGATAAACAGACAGAAGATTCACTGACAAAGTTATCCAAACACTCATTTTGCATTGGATTTCAATGTACAGGCTTTAGAGGGATTTTTTTAGTAAAGTTTTTTTAAAAATACAACTTCGATCTAGAGTCAACCTTTTGGACATCTTGTTAAGTTGTACCAAAGCTTGCAATATTAACGCCTTCTGGGTCAAGAAACAGTAGAGTCGATCACAATATTCATTCCCTTGAACATTGAAAAGGTCTCTTTGAACAGTGATGTAGCTATTCCACTGCTGGAATAGCTTATTCTGGAAGTTGTACATCGAGTTGCATATGGGTACCAACATTCAAGTTTCGTGAGCATTAACCCAGCGGCACCGAAATAACATAATCTAATCTGGGGACTTCTGAAAGTATTTTCCCGTCAGCAATATTCCTCTGGGTAACTTGTCAAGGAAAAGGAGATCATTTTACATTTGCGTCTTAAGTGCGGAGAGGATTTGAGGTCAGTGTTTGGAATGTCTGAACAGCGCAGCGAATTCTCCCGAGGGCAATGCAACAAGATCTGACATTCAAATGCCACCTGTTCTTCACCGAGCGAAAACACCAGCACTGCCCGGCCATTTAAAGTCACCAGCGGAGCTCAATTTATCGTTGGGATCACTTGGCTCAAATTTAACACAGATGCCACCCTCTGCTCTTTGCCTATGACATGCCTTGAGGCTCCTTATTTGAAACCCATTCTTTACAATTGCTCCTGTTTTATTAAAGATTACATACATTGGTGTTCCTTCACGACCACAATCTGCTTCAAGTCACTGAATAAGAAAGATACATTGGTCCAGTATCGCGTTTAAGCGCTTTCTGTAGCATCAAATGGAATTTGATAGAATCATCTGTCCCCGGTTCTTACAAATGCATTGCATTCTCTTCCCCGCTAGTTACACGGTGTGTCAGTCTGATCTGTTCATATTGTCCCCTTTCACCAGAATATTCCTGTAATCCCATTAAGATCTCGGTGGACTAGTCGGATCGGAAACCGCTTTCGGGCCTTACGTCATGTGCAGTTTATTTGGAAAAGCTTAAAGCCCCTCAGTGGAAAACAACGGTTGAACGAAGTGAGCGGTTTATTTAATAGGCAGGTTTAAAGGTAGAATGCGCTCCATTGAACAAGGAGAGGCGTGAAGGGGAAGTATTTAATCAGGGCGGCAATGACTGCAATGATTTTGGATATTGATAAAATAGGGGTTTTTTTTTTGCGCGCGTGTCCTTGCTGCTAAAGTTGTTTCTGCCGTCAATCGAGCCATATAAACTGACCTTGTCTCCAGAAACGATTTCGTTTACTGAAGCTGAGTCGGTCATTTCTGTGAGATGGCCGTCTCTGGGCTATGATAGGTACATGGTGCGAGTTACCCGGAAAGGAGAGTGAAGCAGCAGAAGGGGTGACCATGGTGTAGCAGCTCGGCGTGGGAATAAACAACTACTTTTGGTGAAGTCCTTCCGTTTGAAAGCCAGGGCAGGAGGGCAGCACTGAGACCATTAATGGAGTTGGCGGAGGGGTCAGACCCGAAAAGGGCAAACTGGGATGGGAATATTAACGCGGGCGACGCGTCTTGGAGGTTCCGACCTTCCAAGGGACACATCTGTGTTATGCCTGAGTCAGTTACCTGCTCACTTCATCAATGCTGAAGAAGTCATACCGGACTCCTCACATTAACTCTCCTCCCTTTCCACAACACCTGCCAGATTTGCTGAGATTCCCCCCCCCCCCCCTCAGCGTTTTCTGTTTTGTTTCTTTTTGTTTCAGATCTCCAGGATCAGGCAATATTCTGCCTCTATGTGCTCGCTGCTTCACATGGAAGGCTGCTCAGGCGTGCGGAAGTTATGAATGAGCTGCATCACCTACTCCGTAACAGAGTTACCTGCGAGAAACGTTGCCTCGTTAAGCTTATAAATTGCAGTAGTAATTAAGCTGAAAGTTATGCAGTCAGACTTCATTGGGTTTATTAATCTATGTGTGGTAGATCAGTGATATCGATACCCAGTGTTGCCAAGACTGGAAACCCAGCGTCTCTAGTCATGGACAGCACACATTTTATATTGTAAAAGAGTTACCAAGCCCCAAATTATACATCGTCTTCCATTTCCCGCATCTCTACAAAATGTTCTGCCTTTGCCAGAAAGGGTATTCCATTCTAACCCTGATATGTGTATGACAGCGGAGTTTCCAGGGTCTGAACAAGATTCCTGAAGAAGGGCTTATGCCCGAAACGTCGATTCTCCTGCTCCTCGGATGCTGCCTGGCCTGCTGTGTTTTTCCAGCACCACATTTTTCAACTCTGGACAAGATGTCTTTACGACAAACCAGTGTTATCCTTAGCCAACTTTTGAACGTGAGAAATGTTTGATATGTTTGCTCTCGCATTGCATAGGTAATGCTAACAGAGCCGAAACGGAGTCAGGCCATTTTACAGTAGTTCCTTTGCGGTACACGAACGGAGAGCTATTCTGATCTTTAACCCCCTTCGGGGAAAGTCGCAGAATAGCCCGAAGAAAGAAAAATAATTGGCATATGTAGCATCCAGTCTAGGTGTCGTCAGTAAATGTGTTGAGCAGTATCGAGTGCACGGGATTCAGGAGGAAGAGAGGTGAGTGGGAACGGTACTGTCTGCGAAGGAGGTTAAACAGTGCAGGAGAACGTCCAGTTTTTATTTGCTGAGCCTTTCTGGGCCAATACTAGACAATTGCCGCACAGTGGGCTATTCAGTGAAGCACGACTACTCTTTCCCCTTTTATTACTGGCCCTGTTTAAACAAAATGTGGATTAAATATGCTGGAAATTGTTTAACTCCACTGTTTTATCATTGGTGCAAAGCAGGTGACCCAAATGTCATTTGTAATGTTTCTGCGAAACTTCTGATCAGGTGCTGTTTTTATTTTGGCGTTAAACAGCTGTTTCCCAGGAAGAGGGGGATCGTTTTGGGACTGCAGCTTACCTTTCTCTGCAATGGCCTCAGAGACATGCAATTCCCTGCGCCTTCTTGTGGTGAGAGTAGGTATAACAATCATACAAACTCGTCCTCCTGGTTCCTTTGATTCCTGATTCTGAAGACTTGTGAAAACCGTATTTTCTAGTCATGATTTGGAGGAGCCGGTGTTGGACTGGGGTGTACTAAGCTAAAAATCACACAACACCAGGTTATAGTTCAACAAGTTTATTTGGAAGCACTAGCTTTCCAAATAAACCAGCTGGACTTTAACCTGGTGTTCTTTTAAAGTGATTTTCTTGCTCTACATTGTCTCTGCCCCCATCCACCCTCCCCAAATCTGCTGAGATTTTAATGGTTTCCGCACCCTTTTCCCGCCAAGTTTGTAAGGTTCGGCTGTGAATTCACCTTCGGTCTGTAGCATGCAAACAGATGGTTTAGCTGATTGTTCATCTGCAGCCAGGCAATGTGTTTAATGTTGTGACATTCTGTAATGCAGCTGGTCTCAATAATAATGTTTGTTGTTCATAATGTGAGGCGACAAATACATCTTACATTACTGATGAAGATGAGACCTGCTGTTGTCTGCCTTACTCGTGTTTGTTTTTTTAAAAAAACTATTGTCTCTGCTTACCTCAATAATGTTGTTCATCTCCAGGCAAGTGCTCCAGTAGCAGATGACAATCTGGCACCATTCCTGTTCCCAGACTCCATTTCTTTTAGACAAATAAAACGGGATACAGGAACCCTGGAATTAAAAAAAAGGATAGCGCTGGAAATGTCACTCACCTCAAACAGTAACTGTAGAGAAAAGGGGGCGGGGGAATAAATTGTAGCAAAGGGTCACTTTGCTAGAAATCTTGTCTTGTTTCCCCCTTTCTCTACAGAGCCGATGTGTCTTCCCAGCATTTCCTGTTTGAGAACTGTCACTCAAAACATAAACTGCAAGTTTCTTTATAAGCAGTGAATGTATTCGTATGACAATACAGGCGTCATTTCAAATGTGTTATGAACGTGAAATTGTATCAGGAGTGACAAGATTTACCAGGTTGAGAGCTTTAGTAATGAATGTATCGAGAGATACCTGATGCTCAGCATCCGATTTGGCAATGTTCAGAGAATCAGGACATCATTTAACGTCCTTCGCTGCACCGATACTTTCCGTCCGCTGAACGAAACCACTGCTTTGTAGTTCACCTGTGTGTTCATTTGTGAAGAAATTTTACACCTACCGGTTTGAATGTGATACGATTTCGTTAAGATATTTCTGCACAGCTCCGGATCGCCCCATTGTGAAATGATTTTTAAAGAACCCCCAGCATGAGCTGGTTAAATATTTAATTTTTTTTTCATTGCTCCATGTACTTGTTAACAGGAGGCTGGGTATCCTGGCTGACCCGGGCACATTAGCTTTTTCTCTAAATGCCAAGTTAGAGGATGAGTGCTTTCTAACCGTCGCCAGTGTCGCCATCAAGTGGACTGCGCTAGAACAGCAAATGTAGATACAGGATAAACTACAAGTCCCAGAGGTTGCCAAACCTGCAAGGTATTTCCAACACTTTCTGTATTTACTTCAAATTTTCTGTCACTTTTTTTTAAAGCCTTATAGGAAGCCCTATACCCACTTTATTTTAATTTGTCACTCCGAATGTGAGTCCCAAAGTTGTGTTAAAGACTGCTGAATCCGAGGGAGTGATGGGTTTTGGGATCAGGATTGCCTCGGAATTAATTTGAGTAAAACTTTACAGTTATACTTTAACTTTTGCTCCTATAGTGTGCTACTGCGTTGTAAAGTAAATGCCCAGTGCCAATCTGACATTAGCTGGACTGCATTAATTACACTGTGCATCATGGATCGTTGAGAAATAGAATTCACTCTGACTGCCCAATCAGGGATTAACAAGTGCACTGCAATTAGATCCTACATGTGTAGTATTTAATACTAGTGACATGGGAGCAGATTAGCAGCTGGTTCCTCAGAACCCTCTGAGGGCTTTAACAATGTTGTAAACTGACCACTAATTAATTTAAATGCCTTTAAGATGGAATGACGCCGGTGAACATTTCCACAGAGCAGTCTCCAGTTATCAATCCACCTCTGTCTCCCTTCACAGAGAAGCCACCAAGTATGGATCCAAAAAGCTTTCCCACTTTGTTATTTCCAACTGTAAAGTAAAAACAAAAAATGCAACCAGGGTGCCAAAGTACATGTTTTGTTCCAGTTAAAGCTTGACTGAAATATCTGAAGTTGACTACAGTGTTATCATTGCAGAAAATAAAACTAGTAAGATGTCACTATTTGTTATTTATAAAACATGTTGCATCACTTTACCTCTGGTGCATCTGACGTCACTGACTCACTGTCATTATGACATAAGGTGATTAAATCTAAATCATGATAGACAATCCAAGTGTGTAGTTTTTAACGGGATTAACAACAATTATTTCTAAGCTGGAAATGTGTTGCTGGAAAAGCGCAGCAGGTCAGGCAGCATCCAGGGAACAGGAGAATCGACGTTTCGGGCATAAGCCCTTCTTCAGGAGGGCTTATGCCCGAAACGTCGATTCTCCTGTTCCCTGGATGCTGCCTGACCTGCTGCGCTTTTCCAGCAACACATTTCCAGCTCTGATCTCCAGCATCTGCAGACCTCACTTTCTCCTCAACAATTATTTCTATTCAAATGGTGCCTTTAACATTGTAGAGTGTCCTGGGATGGTGCCCAGCAGCAATATTGAACAAAATATCGCACTTAGTGATAGGAGATAATGAAAACCCTGCTCAAAAAATTATTTTGGGAGTCATTGTTTAAAGGAGTGAAATGAGTTGGCGAGAATATGAAGGAACTCCAGATGTTATAGTATTGGCAACTGGACCTCAAAATCACTCGGAAAAATCAGCTCACTTGGGACTCTGTTGCAATAAAAGCAAAACACTGGAAAGCTGAATTAGCAACATAAAAGACTGGAAAAAAACTAGGTAGATCTGGCAGTATCTGTGGAGCGAAACAGAATTTAATGTTTCCAATCAGAGCTCTAACCTGAACTGTTTCTTAAAAGTTAAGACTTCGTGTTGTCTGGCATGATACACTCGTTTAGTGCATGGATAGTGATAACAGATGCAATTTATGGTTGACCAGAAATCCTTTTTTCTTATCGCAGGTGTATTTCACAGGTTAGTACTTCAACTGTTTAGTCACATCATGTGACACACTGTTTTTTTTGGATGTTAAAGTCTGGAGTTGGACTCCAACCTGACACTTTAGGCTAAGGGGCAGGGACACTGCCTACTTAGCAATCCACTGAGCTACACATACAGTGAACCCCACAATCCAGCACAATGCTCATTTGCCACAGAGGACTTCCAGTGACACGTCCTTTAAGGATGGATATAATTTCATTGGAGGCAGGTCAAAGAAGGTTCACTAGGATGATCCCCAGTGTGGAGGGATTGCTTATGAGCAAAGGCTACTCACTGGGGTTTAGAAGAATGAGAGGTGGTCTCATTGAAACATATAGTGTTCTTAAGGGGCTTCAAGGAGCAAGTGCTGAGAGGATGTTTCCTCTCATGGAAGAGTCTGGGGCGAGAGGGCACCGTCTCAGAATAAAGAGGCACCAATTTAAGACTGAGATGAGGAGGAATTTCTTCTCTGAGAGAATTGAGAGTCTTTGGAACTCCTTGCTATGGCGACAGAGTCTCTGTGTACACTTAAGGCTGGGATAGGTTCTTAACCAGTCGTGGAATTAAGGGTTAAGGGGAAAGGAGAGGAAAGTTGAAGTGTGAGGAATCCATGATCCTGTTGATTGGTGGAGCAGGCTGGAGAGGCTGTTTGTGTTCTTGTTTCTAATGATCCCCTGCGATGGGATGCAATTATATTGCAGATCCCTGAATCCAGCAGCACAGTTGCTGGGAGACAGGATCAGTGGGAGCAGTCGAGCTCCCCAAACATTAAGTACCTGTAAAGTTCCCTGACAATGACAAACAGTAAATTAACGGTCAGCAATGAGGAGTCAACTAGTCAAATGTTTACACTGCAAAACAATCATATCCCGTACTCCATCAAATTTCAGCAGTGACCGCCACCAGCTCTTCAAGCAATTTCACGGATTACTCGTTCGTTTCGTACAAAGCCTGTTGCAGATACAGCCTTGGGTTCAAAACAGAGAGAAAACAAAATCAACTCGCGGGCGTCAGACCCGAAATCTGGAGACATCCAGGTTCCAGACCTGACCTTCGATGAAAAGATTTTCCTACTTTTCGCCTCTGGCTCGTCTTCCTGGTTTCACAGCACTTCCACAGTTCCTGTTTCTCATTTCCTGCGGATTTTATGTCCTCAACTGCATAAGTTAGAAAATGACATTCCAAACAGTACACAGTCTTAACCCTTCTCCACGCCCACTCCTCTGTGTCAATTATTAAGTGCCCCAATGTTACAAATTCCGAGTGACGTTCCCCTCATTTCCTTGCGTCAATGGTTACAAGCTCAATATGAAATGGCGCAAAAAAACGTCTGACACATTTTATTAAATACTCAACTTCATCGTTTCTTGAGGCTCCCCTTCTTGATTTTGAAATACCCAGCTCCCTTTTTAGAGGATGGTGAAAGAATACAAATGTTAATTTCTGAATTCAATAACCTCTGGTATGGTCAGGACCAGCCATGTTACTGCTGCAGGTTCCCTGGGGGGTCGTAAAGAAGTGACAATTTCATAAAAATCCCCCAGTTATACTTATTTTGTCAGTTTGCAGGTGCAGTTGCAATCCCAGTGCTGTTGCTCGAAGACTGCCCTATTAATCTTTCACAGGATCTGTCCGTTTAAAAAAAAAGTTTATGCTAAAACCCAGTACAAATTAATGGCTTATAGATATTTAAGACAGGCTGTTAATGGCAACAGTGTAGTTTAAGGAATGTTATATTACTGTATTGAAAAATAAATAAAATCACCCATTTTCAAATAAAAATATCGTTAAGGATCTATTTTGGAGATAGAACTGATGAATTAAGAGCATGAATCCCTGTCAGTGCTTTTTTCCCTGATTTGTCCACGGGATGTGAGCATCACTGGATTGGGCAGCATTTAGTGCCCATCCCTAATTGCTCTGAAGAAGATGGTGGTGTGTTATTTTCTTGAACCATTGCCGCGATTGTGCATTCACAATGCCAGCAGGGAGGGACTTTGACGATATTGAATTTGCTTATCTAATACACCATTTGGAGAACTCAAATGGTCATCCTTCCCAAGTGGTGAGTAAAGAATTTGAGTGATGGTAAATTCAGATGTCAGTCTGCATAGTATTATATGGAGATTGCATTGGAGTTACACTTACCTATGCATTGTACACAGTTTCATCATGATGGTCTGCTGGATAACTTTCACTACCGATTAACTTTAGACAGAGTTAAAAATCAGCAGTTCTACCAGCTCTCTTTCAACATCAAATTATTGCAAATGAAATGCATAAATGTATAAAAGTCAAAACTAATTCTGCAAGTAGTAGGCGCAGTGTTGGTAAAGTCCCTGAGAAGAAACAGGCAATCCTGATGATGGATGGATGGCATCACTGGCTGGAACACATCTTGAGGAGTAACAGAACATGAAGGCTGTGTGTAGTCTAGTTCAGCCTCACACAGTGGCTCAAGAGAGGAATGACTGGGAGGCGTCACTAGCTAGAACAGGGAATTTGTGAACATCATTCACTACTGCATCCATTAGAATCAACAGTTTTAAATTACAGCAGTTTCTTTTCTTAAACAGAAAGTCATGCCTAAAAAGACCAATACATCAGTTTCATTCTAAGGAAATATAATATAAATAAATGCAATTGAAAATAAACCTTTAATCTTCAATGTTAACTGTTATAATCAACTCTCTATTCATGCTTCTTTTAAGATTAACAAGAAACCATCCTTGGACCAAACATTTGGTCATCTATTCAAATATCTATGTGGTTCAGTATTAGTTTTTGTTATGAAACCTCTGTGATGTCCCTTGGCATGTTTAGCTCTCCTAAAATGCAATATAAATGCAAGTTATTGTTGAAAAGTGAAACATGGCAGCATCATTTTTTTTTAGAAGGTCTTGTTTTGCAGTAGTAGTGACCTTATCTTTTGACCAGAAGGTCTAGGTTCATCTCCCATCTGTCCCATTCAAAGTCCATCTTTACCAGTAGTATTTCCTGTTGTCACCATTCAGAGAATGCTGTGCATGCATACTCCAGTTACTTAACCAACTGGAGCATTTTAAAGTAACAAAGAAAGTGCTTTAATCTGACCACAGGTTCAAACTTAAGAAGATCGCAAACAATTCTCCAGAATTGTCTTCAATATTAAAACAGATGTTAAAGATTTTAATGTAGCCTATCTTAGTTACGCTACAACCAGAAGCAAAATTTACTTTGAGGCTATTCAGTCCAAGTGATGTCACATCACTGGAGAAACTCTGAAACAATCAAAACTTGAAGAAGTAAACTGTAGTTTACTATCTACATCCATATAATAAGGAAATTATGCAATTATGATAATTATTTGACAATTATGCAATATTTTCAGTATAGCTGCTCTATAATCACTCAGTATAGAACTTTGATTTCTCCTTTCTGGTTTTAGAGAAAGACTTGTTTCAGTTTTATACTATGACAACAGCTTTGGAAGTCAATTATACATAAGACCAGATCAGAAGGGTTACCTTTTCAGAAACTATAGAATGAGCTGAACGGGATATATTAGGTGGGTAGAAAAATGCATAGAATTATTCCTGACTATCACTATCACTGGGTATATCCGGCTTCTCGACCAGAACAGGCACACGTGAGTGAAAATACAGTGGTATACAATGTAGACGAGCTACCTTCAAAGTCTCCAGTGTTTTATCTGACACTATGAAGTCTCATGGTTTTAGGTCAACCATAGACCAGGAAACAATCTGCAAATTACCATCTACCATCCTCCTAAAACTGATGCATAACATTAGGCATCACTTGGGAGTGTAAAACAAAAGCAGCATGAGTAAAGTTCCACACATAGTAAAATTTAGATTAAGTACATGCTCTGCAAATATTATTAAAATAGTTACATTGTAAATAGACCAAGGAGATATAAGGATGCATGTGACTGCATTTTGTGATCAACAGTAAAGCAATTTCTGTGTCATGGCTGTTCCTTTTCTTGATGACTATTTAAGTCTGGCTTAAAGTCAAGAGGACCAAGTGTATCAGCAATGCTGTTAACAAGCAGGTAAGCAGCCAATCATATTAGGATATTCTCACAAAGAGCAGATCAGGAAGTTAAAAGCATTTCATCCTTCGCTTCAGTTATATACATAATTATGATTGGATAAAAGGAAAAATGTCATCCAATCAAACTTGATATTCCAAACGATGGAAAAGTAGCTTTTCATGGCAAATGTAGCTATTTAACAATAACTGTGAAATTAGGATAATATTAAAACCTAATAAAACTAATATTAAATAATATTAGTTACATCATATTCAACAAGGTGTAATATTTTCAGTACATTTTATAGTGATATTAATGGTAATAAATGTAACATTTACTAGTAAAAGTGAACATTACCATAAATTTTTAGATTTCCCATTGATTGCACATTGGGCAATGTGCTAACAGTTCAGTCTTTGGAGAAGTATAGATTTATTGTCAGCAATATTTGAATTTCCATGTTATTCTGTACAAGTGTGGAGATCGCAATGGTTTAAGTGACATGGTTTTGATGGTGCTGACAGCTTCCTGGTCATTATGAGTGCAAAATCTAGACTAGAATATTCAGCTAATGCAGAAAGCCAATTGAAGTTTGAATGATATTGGCAAAATCATGGATTATAAGTTTGAAGAAACTGTGACCAGCTGTACAGAAATCTGGTCAGACCATACCTTATCACAACGTCCAATTCCGATTACAGAAGCAGATTCTGTGGGAACGAGAGCAACTCGCGGTTGGTATGTTGCCCCCAGGTGCCAAGTTCCGTGATGTCTTGGAGCATGTTTTCAGGATCCTTAAGGAGAGGGGGTGCAGCCCCAAGTCATGGTCCACATCGGCATCAACGACATAGATAGGAAAAGGGATTGGGTTGTAAGGCAGATATTCAGGGAGCTAGGGTGGAAGCTTAAAGCTAGAACAAACAGAGTTGTTATCTCTGGCTTGTTATCTGTGCCATCTGCTCACAAGGCAAGAGAGAACAGTTGAACGTGTGATTGCAGGGATGGTTCACATACCTGGATAATTGGGGCTCATTCTGGGGTAGGTGGGACCTCTACAAATGGGATGGTCTACATTTGAAGCAGAGAGGTACCAATATCCTGGGGGGGGAGGTTTTCTAATGCTCTTCGGGAGGATGTAAACTAATTCAGCGGGGAGATGGGAACCAGAATTGTAGCTCCACTGTACAGGAGGTTGAGAGTAGTGAGGTCATGAATAAGATTTCAAGGTTGCAGGAATGTACTGGCAGGCAGGAAGGTGGTTTGAAGTGTGTCAACTTCAATGCCAGGAGCATCCAGAAAAAGGTGGGTGAACTTGCAGCATGGGTTGGTACTGGGACTTCGATGTTGGCCATTTCGAAGACATAGATAGAGCAGGGACAGGAATGGTTGTTGCAGGTCCCGGGGTTTAGATGCTTCAGTAAGAACAGGGAAGGTGGTAAAAAAGAAGGAGGTGTGGCATTATTAGTCAAGGACAGTACTGCGGTGGCAGAAAGGATATTTTATGAGGACTCATCTACTGAGGTAATATGGGCTGAGGTTAGAAACCGGAAAGGAGAGGTCACCCTGCTGGGTGTTTTCTAGAGACCTCTGAAAAGTTCCAGAGATGTAGGGGAAAGAATTGCAAAGATGATTCTGGTTAGGAGTGAAAGTAACAGTGTAGTTGTTATGGGGGCTTTAACTTTCCTAATATTGACTGGAAACACTAGAGTTCGAGTATCTTAGATGGGCCAGTTTTTGTCCAATTTGTGCAGGAGGGTTTCCTGACACAGTATGTGGATAGGCCAACAAGAGGCAAGGTCACATTGGATTTGGTACTGGATAATGAGCCAGGCCAGGTGTTAGATTTGAAGGTCGATGAGCACTTTGGTGAAAGTGACCTTAATTCGGTTAAGTTTACTTTAGCAATGGAAAGGGACAGGTATATACCGCAGGGCAAAATTTATAACTGGGGAAAAGCAATTGTGATGTGGTTAGGCAAGATTTGGGATGCATAACATGGGAAAGGAAACTGCAGGAGATGGGCACAATTGAAATATCGAGCTTTTTCAAGGATCAGCTACTGCATGTCCTTGATAAGTATGTACCTGTCAGGCAGGGAGGAAGTTGTCGAGTGAGGAAACCGTGGTTTACTAAAGAAGTTGAAGCTCTTGTCAAGGGGAAAAAGGAGGCTTACGTAAAGATGAGATATGAAGGGTTAGTGTGCTTGAGTGTTACAAGTTAGCCAGGAAGGACCTAAAGAGAGAGCTAAGAAGATCCAGGAGGGGACATGAGGAGTCTTTGGCAGATAGGATCAAGGAAAACCCTAAAGCTTTCTACAGGTATGTCAGGAATAAAAGAATGACTAGAGTAAGATTAGGGCCTGTCAAGGACGGTAGTGGAAAGTTGTGCGTGGAGTCCGCAGAGATAGGAGAGGAGCTAAATGAATATTCTTTGTCAGTATTCACACACGAAAAAGACAATGTTGTTGAGGAGAATATTGAGATAAAATATATACTGAGATATTAGAATAGATGGGATTGAGGTTCATAAGGAGAAGGTGTTAGCAATTCTGGAAAGTATGAAAATATTTGAGTCTCCTGGGCCGGATTTATCCTAGGATTCTCTGGGAAGCTAGGGAGGAGATTGCAGAGCCTTTGCCGTTGATGCTTATATTGTCATTGTTACAGGAATAGTACCTGAAGACTAGAGAATAGCAAATGTTGCCCCTTTGTTCAAGAAGGGGAGTAGAGACAACCCTGGTAATTATAGACCAGTGAGCCTTACTTCGGTTGTGGGTAAATTATTGGAAAGGATTATGAAAGGTAGGATTTATAATTATCTAGAAAGGAATAATTTGATTAGGGATCCATCAACAAGGTTTTGTGAAGGGTAGGTTGTGCCTCCCAAACCTTACTGAGTTTTTTGAGAAGGTGACCAAACAGTTGGATGAGGGTAAAGTGGTTGATGTGATGTTTGTGGATTTCAGTAAAGAATTTGATAAGGTTTCCCATAGTAGGCTTTTGCTGAAAATACGGAGGCCTTGGATTGAGGGTGATTTAGCGGTTTGGATCAGAAATTGGCTAAATGAAAGAAGACAGAGGGTGGTAGTTGATCAGAAATGTTCATCCTGGAGTTCAGTTACTAGTGGTATATTGCAAGGATCTGTTTTGGGGCCACTGTTGTTTGTCATTTTTATAAATGACTTCGATGAGGGCGTAGAAGGACGGGTTAGTAAATTTGCGATGGCACTAAGGTCGGTAGAATTGTGGATAGTGATGAAGGATGTTGTAAGTTACAGAGAGACATAAATACGCTGCAGAGCTGGGTTGAGGGGTGGCAAATGGGGTTTAATGCAGAAAGGTGTGAGATGATTCACTTTGGAAAGAGCAACAGGAATGCAGAGTACTGGGCTAATGGTAGTGGTAGTGTAGATGAGCAGAGAGATCTTTGTGTCCATGTACATAGATCCCTGAAAGTTGCAACTCAGGTTGAGAGGGTTGTTAAGAAGGCATATGGTGTGTTAGCTTTTATTGGTAGAGGGATTGAGTCTCAGAGTCAAGAGGTCATATTGCAGCTGTATGAAACTCTGATGCGGTCACACTTGGAGTATTGCATACAGTTCGGGTCGCTGCTTTACAGGAAGGACATGGAAGCATTCAAAAGGGTGCAGAGGAGATTTACCAGGATGTTGCCTGGTATGGAGGGAAGGTCTTATGAGGAAAGGCTGAAGGACTGGAGGCTGTTTTCATTAGAGAGACGAAGGTTAAGAGGAGACTTAATAGAGGCATACAAGATGATCAGAGGATTTGATAGGATGGAGAGTGAGAGTTTTTTTCCTCGGCTAGTAATGGCTAGCATGAGGGGAGAAAGGTTTAAACTGAGGGGTGATAGATATAGGACAGGTGTTCTTTACTCAGAGAGTAGTAAGGGTGTGGAATGCCCTGCCTGAAACAATAGCAGACTCACCAACGTTTAGGCCATTTAACTGGTCATTGGATAAATATATGGATGATAATGGAATAATGTAGGGTATATGGGCTTCAGATTGGTTTCACAGATTGGTGAACATTGAGGGCTGAAGGGCCTGTACTGCACTGTATTGTTCTATGTAAGCATTTAGAGTCATAGAGTCATAGAGATGTACAGCATGGAAACAGACCCTTCGGTCCAACCTGTCCATGCCGACCAGATATCCCAACCCAATCTAGTGCCACCTGCCAGCACCTGGCCCATATCCTTCCAAACCCTTCCTATTCATATACCCATCCAGATGCCTTTTAAATGTTGTAATTGTACTAGCCTCTTCCACTTCCTCTGGCAGCTCATTCCATAAATGTACAACCCTCTGTGTGAAAAAGTCCCTTAGGTCTCTTTTATACCTTTCCCCTCTCACCCTACACCTATACCCCCTAGTTCTGGACTCCCTCACCCCAGGGAAGAGACTTTGTCTATTTATCCTATCCACTCCCCTCATAATTTTATAAACCTCCATAAGGTCACCCCTCAGCCTCCGAAGCTCCAGGGAAAGCAGCCCTCGCATATTCAATCTCTCCCTATAGCTCACATCCTCCACCCTGGCAATATCCTTGTAAATCTTTTCTGAACTCTTTCAAGTTTCACAACATCCTTCCAATAGGAAGGAGACCAGAATCGCTGGTTAGGCCGCTTTTGGAATATTGCCAATGTTCTGTACAGCCGCAACATGACCTCCCAACTCTTGTACTCGATACACTGACCAATAAAGGAAAGCATACCAAACGTCGTCTTCACTATCCTATCTACCTGCGACTCCACTTTCAAGGAGCTATGAACTTGCACCCCAA